>NC_092130.1:98352657-98652657 GCF_043159975.1 Macaca nemestrina | reverse complement strand
GCCTCAAGCAATCTGCCTGCCTCAGTCTCCCAAAGTGCTGGGATAACAAGCGTGAGCCACTATGCCCAGCCTGAACACAATTTTTAACTTTTCTGAACTTGAGTTTTTTCATCATAAGAACTGTAATAATATCTATCATCCAGAATTACCGTGAAAGTCAAATGAAATCATTACACAGCTGCTAAGAATACATGTTAGTGATGTTAAAAGCGTCTGTAAAATTAAGAGGTCATTGCTCTGAAGAAGGAAGGGTGGTGAGGGGAGTCTGGCTCTAACAAATATTAAAACATTTTATAGTTACAGTAACCAAAATAATATAGTTCTAGAATATGAAAAGAAAAATACGAATAAAATAAACCAGAAAGCCTGGAAATAGGCCCCAATACACACAAAAACAGAGTATTGTCCTTAGTTGGAGAAAAAGGTCACACTCTGGTCTTCTTCTGGTTTTACCACTTTTGGCAGGACAAAGCGGTATGTCCACCGGAAACCTGTCACCTCCCTTCACCTCACTTTGGTTACCTAACCTTTCATTGGCATTGCCTGACTCTGTCTGAAGACCACTTCAAGGACTGTGTTAGCCTTTCCTCTTCACCATCCTCCTGAGAGTGGCCATGAAACATTTATTGTTCCCATAAGCCCTTTGATCAACTTAGAGAGTTCATCACTCTTTCCTCTTTGACACACTTTCTTCACTTGGCATCTGGCTCACTATCTCTCTTGGTTTTTCACCTGACTCACTTACTTACTTGGTCCTAGTTCCTCCTTATATCCCCAACATCTGAATTCCCAAGTACCTCAAGCTCAGTCTTCAGTCTTCTGTCATTGCGGTCCATTATTAAATTATCTCATCCCATCACATGGTTGTAAATAACATCTATAAACTGACAACTTTCAAATTGATGTTTCTAGCCCTGACACCTCCCTTGAAATCTTCTTTTATATATCCAGCTACCTATTTGACATCTCCATGTAAATGTCTAAATAGGCATCTCAAATTTATGCCCAAACATGTACAAAACTAAACACTTTATTACCTACTACCTCAATCAACTTTTTTCTACAGCCTTTTCTCATGGTAGCAAATGACAAAATCTATTCTTCCCAGTTGCTCAGGCCAAAACCTCAGTCATTCTTGTGTCCTCTCCTTCCTTTGTGTTTCATGTCCAATCCATTAGCAAATCCAGTAGACCTTTCTTATAACATTTGTTGGAATTTGATCACTCCTCACCCCACTGCCACTACGAATCAAATACAATTTGCCATCTTCTCTCACCTGGGTTACTCATCTGGATCAGAGCCAGCAAGTTTTATCCATAAAGGGCCAGATAGTAAATATTTTAGGCTTTGCAGACTGTAAAGTCTCTGTTGCAAACACTCAACTCTGTTCTTGAAGGCCTGAAGCAGCCATAGACAATACTTAAATGAATAGGTGTGGCTGTGTTCCAGCAAATCTTGATTTACAAAAACAGGCATTGGGCCAGATTTGGCCAGCAGGCCATAGTTTGCCAACTCCTGACCTGGATGACTGCACAGCCCTTGACTAGTCTCCCTCTTTCTACCTTTCCTTCTAAAATTGAGACATGGGTGAAGGTGATAGCTTTGAATAAGAGGGAAGAAAGGAAGGATGAGTAAAAACATAGATGACTTTGTGAGTGTGAGCAGAAAATGGAGATGATTCACAGTTGTATTTTGTTGGTTAAACAGTACAAAGATCAGCTGTTGAACATGAGGGGGCTTGAGTTGGGTGGAGTTATAAATACAGTGACCACATCAACTATGATATTCCTTCTGCGCCCCATCCTGCAAAGATGTTTACTCTGTTCTTCAGACACACTGAATTCCTCTTTTTCATAGGCTTCTGAGAATGCTGTCCCGTCTCCCTGGGACATCCTCCCCCTCTCCATCCTGGTTGACTTCTGGCTATTGCCTACTTGTCTATCCAAACTCAGTTTAGGTAGAACTGCTTCCAAAACTTTTCTCATTATCCTCTTGCTTGGCTTAGGTTCAGAAATTCTCCTTTGAGCTCCCATAGTACATGGCACAGTTTCCTAAGCCTTGTTTGTCCTGAAGTCCTCATGTGATTTTGTTAAGTCAGCAGAAGGAATAAAGCTGTAAAACCCTCTCCTATGGAATGGGATAGAGTTTTCCTGAGGGAGAGGTAAGTGGTGTTAGATTGAGAAGCTTGAAAAAAGTGCTATGAAGAAGCAGACGTCAACATAGCCAAATCAAAAAGAGAAAGAGCGAGTCCATGGAGATAATTCACTGTAAACATCTAAGTCCAGGGAAGATTGTATTAGTCAGGGTACCAATAGGAAAGAGATTGTACTCTTAAACTAAGATAAAATCATTCAAAGGGGGTTTATTAGCAAGGAAGAAGTTGAGTTATAGAAGAACCACATGTAAATTGCAAGAACCTGAAGACTGAAGGGATAAGATGAGGGAGAGATGACTAGAACCTCGAAGAAGAGGAACATACCGGTTAGTCAAGTGAAACACTCAGTCCAAGACAAACTAGAGAGGGAGCCGGGGAAAAGAATACTCTGACCTCACTTTCCTGTCTTCTTCCTTCTCTTGCTGGGACTCCTTGTTGGCCACATCCTACAGGAAGCCAGAGGGCACATGAGTTAAATGATAGAGTCCAAAAAGATGATCTTCCTGAGGCAGAGGGCAGGGTGAAGAATGAATCTGGGGAGACAAATGGAAGCTATTTCAGACAAAGGCCTATGCTAGAAAAATCAAACTTGTGCTAGTAAGACCTACTTTTCTGGTTGCCCCCATAGGTTTGCAGATTAGCAGAAGCAACTCTTTCAGAGGGGAGGAAAGGAGAAGACAATGAAAACCCAGTTTGCAAATCAATTAATGACCCAAGGACAAATAATAGGATTGCCGTATGGTATTGAGACGCGAGTTGAAATAAAATGCTTTATTCTATGTGATGGAGGAACTAGAGGTCCTATTGCATGTTGAGTTCCTCAGCAAGCAGACTGAGAATTCTGTGTTTGTTATGGAGTGCCTTGTGATCAACCACCATGGAAGGGAGGGGGAGGAAGCAGGATTAGGCAGCGGGAGAAGTTGAGTTACATTGCAGGACTAATGGCAGACTCAGCCAGACAGACTCAGACTCCTGTATCAGGAACTTTGGAGTAAAAATCACCTGTAAAAGTTGTCCTGCATGGGGCAGAAATGGCCAAGTATCTATACCCCACCTTGATCAGTCACTGGATGTGATCCTTCCTGGGAAGGGCAGGACCTTGGGCATGGTAGCTCTCTGCAGCTGAAGCAATCTTTCAATGGCTGACTGCTCGAGCCTTTTTGCTGACTGTGCTCCCAGGAGCAGGAGTAACAACCCATTTCTTGAAGGGGGATCTGGGTGGTACATCTCTGGGTCTACCTGAAATCCTTAAGCCTAGGACCCATTTTATGTGTGGTAAGAAGCCCTCTAAATATGTGGCAGAGAATTCTGACAAGTCTGTGTGGGTAGACAAACCAGAGTTCCCTTAGAAGAGCTATGTGGAAAGTGACAGGCTCAAAAGCAGAGTTTGTAGGAACAGTTAAAGGAAGTAGGTACGTCTGGAGGAGATAAGGTATTGGGTAATGTAATAATTGTATGTCTTTCAATATTTTAAAAGGTTTTCAAGTAGAAAAGGGATTAGGCTTTTTCTGCATGGCTACAGTAGGGAGAATCAGGACAAGTAAATGGGAATTTGAGAGAGGAAGAGATAAGATAGATTCAGAGCTTTCTAATCATCATAGCAGGAGTGGCTTGTCTTGACAAACAGCGAATCCCCTGGCACTTGAAGTCTGTGGTCATGAGCTGGGCATGGGGGGTGATACGAGGGAGGAAGTAATCACAGGGAGACAATCGCAAACATCACAAGGACAGTTAGACAATATAATGTTTGAGGCTACTTAGGGGACTCTAAGATTAATTCTTACCCTAATAAAAATAACCACGATAGTCATCATAGTCCCAGAAGAGAAAATTAAATCTGGCTTATGGTAAGTTAAATCCAGTGAAAGTACAAAAATTTTGTCATTGCTTTAACATTCGCTTTTTTTCCCCCCTGTCCTCTTTCATTTTCAGAAATGAATTTGTATGAAGCAAATCTATAAAGGAGAGCAGTAGAGGTGAAAATATCATGGAAAAGGCAAGCGCTTTGACTAGTAAACTCATCGAGTTGAGACAAGTGTGAAAACTCATTACAACCTGAATTTCTCACACATCTCAGTTTCTCCTCCCTTTTAAACTTCCTAATAGAAAAAGTTGAATTCATGTTATTGGCACCACCACTATTTGCCCTCACTTCCATCAAAAAAAGAAAAAATAAATTAGAGGTAGCTCCTTTTCCATGTTTATTTTACTCTAGAATGTTGTGATCCCTCAGGATTTATTTTATGGCTTCTCAAAAGACCAAATCTTGGAAATCTCATTCTTAAACCCATGGGAAATATATCTATTTCTACTCTGCGCAGGTGAATTGAGAGGGAATGGGGTTTTATTTAACACTTGTTAAAGTCTGTAGATTATGTATTGAAGGCATTGCAGAAAAGAATAAGTACTGCAATGAAGTCCATTTTGTTTCATATTTGAAGATAATATTGCAGACCATGATATAACTCATCCATTAATAAAACTGAAAAAATAATGAGTTAGTAATTCCATCAGCTTTTATCAGTGCCCTATTTTCTCCAATACAATATTTTTGCTAATTACTTATAGGCAGAGAAAATCTTTTTCTTAATCTCTAAATCTCTAACATATCATGAGTAAAATAACAGGGGTTCACTGAGCACCTCCTTTGTGCCAGTTACCTTACACACCTTATTTTCTCTTATTAGCAAATCCCTTTTTATTTGCAGATGAAGAATCTGATGCTTAGAGAGTTTTAGTTACAACTTTTCTGAGGTCACATAACAAATAAGTGGCAGGGTCTGCATTCCACATCTGGCTTCTGTTACCCCATCCAGTGCTCTTACCTACCATTTTATACTTCCTACAAAGCATAATGTGGCAGGGATTGGTTTTGCCTACCAAATACTCATTCTCTCCTTCTTCCTTATAACAGAATCCTGAATTTTAGCTGAGTATGTTCTCAGCAGAGGCTGTTTTTCAGCCTGTCTTGCAGCTAAGGATGTGCCTGTGATTAGGTAGTATGTAAAACATGTAATGTGTAAATGGAAATGCTTTGTGAAACTTTTCCCCTTCCAACCTCACCCTCACTTCATGAAATGTAGAGTGATGCCTGTAGCTTTAGCAGCCATCTTGCCCCTTCAGATGATCTTGAGGATGGATGGCAAGGCTGGAGATGAAAGCACATCCTGAGGTTCCCTGGGGACACTATGGAGATGGCATGTCAATTCCTTTCCACCCACTTCCAGACTTCTTTTGCATGAGTGAGAAATAAACTTCCACTCTTTGAAGCCAGCTAAATTTACTCCTGTTATACATGGCGTATCATGCTCAGTATCTTTTCATGGAATTGAATTTGATTACTACTACCTGATACTCCCTAGTGCCTCTTCTCCAGTCTCCTTCCTTTAAAACCTAGCTTAAATTTCAATTTCTCTACAAAGCTTTCTCTGACCACCAATTTCGCTGTGGTGAACTTCAAATAAGTTACCAGGTTTCACAATGATCTCTTTTTTAAAAAGCCTTTTATTATGAAAAATTCCAAACATACACAAACATAAAATAATATAATGAAACATGTCTGACAAAGAATGTTTCTCTATGAGTCATAAAGGTTGACTTGACTTCATGGGCTGGGCTCCCATCCTCACTCTTCCATGTGCGTCTTTCCGCAGTGCTGAGCTCAGATTAAGAGTGGGCCTCCTCCTGGCACGGTGGTTCAAGCCTTTAATTCCAGCACTTTGGGAGGCTAAGGCAGGCAGATAATGAGGTCAGGAGATCAAGACCATCCTGGCCAACATGGTGAAACCCTGTCTCTACTGAAAATACAAAAAATTTGCCAGTCGTGGTGGCATGCACCTATAGTCCCAGCTACTCAGGAGGCTGAGGCAGAATTGCTTCAACCCGGGAGGCAAAGGCTGCAGTGAGCTGAGATCACGCCACTGCACTCCAACCTGGGTGACAGAGCAACACTCCGTCTCAAAAAATAAATAAATAAATAAGGGGGGGGCTCCTACAAATAGCCAATTTTTAAATTTGGGGGAATTTTTCTATTATTTTATACATTACAATATATATGCAAATAATTTATATTATCTATCTTAATGATACAAAAAATGTTAGATTAGGTAGGACATTATGAAAGTTGGCTCTCGTAAGCCCAACTGGGCGTGGACCAGTTTGAAGGTTTGAAGTGTGAGAGTGACTCTTTTGGAAAATGCTCGTGTTGGTGACTAGATAGAGATAGGGTGATGTCAAGAGACAAACAGGGATTAAAGTCAAAAGAACTACTTTCACGTCCTAACTCGACCACTTTACTTTCCTGGGCCTTCACCTCCTCACTGATAAGATGAGAGACTTGGACTTCTCTGTGATTTATTTCATGATTCATGTTTGAATTTTGGACACTGCCAACCAGAGAAAAACTTCAGAGATCCCAGTTCCACGAATTCAACATTTATAAACTTGTGCCAGTCACTTGATCTCATTTGTAAAACAGAAGTTTCAGCCTAACTAATTTCTATTGTGGTTTTCAGATTTTACATTGTATGGTTCTACCTAGTTTTCTGTATATTAATGTTATTTTATGATTAAAGTCAAGAAAAGATAACTGGCTTTTAATACTGCTTTAGAGAACTCTAGTGAGTTTCCTTCCCCTTCTTGTTCTCAGAACCTTTTCATATACCACCACCATCTTTTGTTAGTCTAAAGCTAAATTAACCATTAGCACCTACGTGAGATGAAGAGAATTGGTAAAATATTTTAGATGATGCCTAAGACACAGGAACTGACCTTGATGCTTGGGAAATGCTTCTGAGCCTGATAGACCCAGTCCTTATTTTCATGGATATAGGAGTCCTGAAGTTGTTTCCACACAGTTTCCCTCAACGTCAGGTTAAACTCATACGTTTTTGCTTATAGTGATGGGGTTTTGCTATGTTGCCAAGGCTGGACTTGAACTCCTGAGCTCAAGCAATCCTCTTGCCTCAGCCTCCTAAGTAGCTGAGACTACCAGTATATGCCACCACATCTGGCTTAAACTCACATGTTTTTAAAAAGATAACCAGTCTGTGGAATTATCTCATGGACAAAATTCAGGAGATAATGTAACTAACATGAAGTATACTAGGTATTAACTGTTACCTTAAAACAATCGTTTTGTGTATTTTAATAGGCCAAAGGTTCTCATATTTTTAAGTGCGGAAGAATAATCTGGGGACTTTAAAATGCTGAATCCTGGGCTCAAGATCTAGAAAGTCTGACTCAGTTGGTCTGAGAGGTCTTTGTTTTTAGCAAATACTCCAAAACATTCTAATGTTGATGTTACGTATTTCAAAACTCTCTTAGAAACTCTCTTAGAAACTGATTAATCTTTTTCTTATGGTCTTAGTCTTTGGTTAAATAATTGAATTTGATTAAATTTTTGAAAAATTTAAATCATATCTACAAATCATATCTATAACTAACTATACAATATCTTTTCATTGCTAACTTAAAACAGTGCCTCCTTTCTTTTAAATTGAGATAGAGTCTCACTCTGTCACCCAGGCTGAGTGCAGTGGTGTGATCATGGCTCACTGCAGCCTCGAAATCTTGGGTTCAAGCAATCCTCCCACCCCAACCCCCATGAATAGCTGGGACTACAGGCACACACTACCACGCCCAGCTGATTTTTTATTTTTTGTAGAGATGGGATCTCCCTATGTTGCCCAGGTTGTTCTTGAATCCTTGGATTCAAGCAATTCTCCTGCTTTGGCCTCCCAAACTGCTGGGATTATAGGCGTGATACACCCAGCCAAATAATGCCCTCTTAATCTGAAGCACTATGGGGTAGTATTCCCAGATCAGCCCCGGCTTGGAATCACCTCAAACAAATAGTAACTCTCATCACTGCATATTCTATACAAATTTTTAAAATTTTATTTTGAATGGACAATATATTTACCTGATTTTAAAACAAAATTAAAAGATATATATTAATATCAGAAATAACGCATCCACTTTTTGCCCTTTTGTCTAATAATTCTCATAGTTTTTTGTGCATCCTGTAAAGGTTCCTTTATGTTTGTCTTATACAAAAGCTAAAACTGGATACAAACTCTTCTGCACCTTGTTTTATTTTTTTTTTAAGTTAATATATCTTGAAAATCTTGATCAGTGCATAGAAATTGTTCTCTTGATTTTAAGGGCATCCAGTATTCCATTGTGTGGATGTGTCATAGTTTATTTAAGCAGTCCTGTATTGATGAATGCGTTGGTTGTTCCAATGTGGTTTTGCTGTTATAAATTATGCGACAAGGAATAGCCTTTTGGAGCTGGGCATGGTGGCTCATGCCTGTAATCCCAGCACTTTGGGAGGCCGAGGTGGGTGGATCACAGGAGGTCAGGAATTTGAGACCAGCTTGGCTAACATGGTAAAACCCTGTCTCTACTAAAAATACAAAAATGAGCTGGGCATGGTGGTGTACTCCTGTAATGCCAGCTACTCAGGAGGCTGAGGCAGGAGAATTGCTTGAACCCAGGAGGCAGAGGTTTCAGTGAGCCGAGATTATGCCACTTCACTCCAGCCTGGATGACAGAGCAAGAAAACATCTCAAAAAAAAAAAGAAAGAAAAAGAAATAGCCTTTTGGTTAAACAGATTTACCATGTGACCCCAAAATTCTTCTCCTGGGCATACACTCAAGAAAATTGAGAACATGTTCTCACAAAGCTTGTGCACAAATGTTCACAAATTAGCATTGTTCACAGTAGTCACAAAGTGGAATCAATTTAAATGTTCATTAGCTGATGAGTAGATAAACAAAAAGTGGTATATCTATACAATTGAATATCAATCAGCCATAAAAAGAATGAAGTATTGACATATCTTACAATGCAGATGAGCCTTGAAAACATTATGGTAGGTGAAATAAGCCAGACATAAAAGGCTACATATTATATAATTTCGTTTGTATGGAATGTCCAGAATAGGCAAATCCATAGAGATGGAAAGTAAATTAGTGGTTCCTTAGGATTAGGGGTGGGAATTATGAAATGTTCTGAAATTAGATAGTGGTGATGGCTTCATAACCTTGTGAATATACTATAAATCACTGAATTGTATACTTTAAAATGGTGAATTCTGTGGCATGTGAATTGTTTTCAATTTTTTTGAAAACACTGTGTATGTTATTTTATAGAAGCACAGGCATTTTTTAGGATAAAACTCTATAAGTGCGATTGCTGGATCAAAGGTCTTATGTTTTAATATGTAATTTTGATAGATTTTGCTGAATTTTCCCACAGACTGGGTACCAATTTATGTCATTAACAAGTATGAGAGGACTTGTTTCCCAACAGCCTTGCCAGTAGCATGCATTGTCAAACTTTCAGAATTTTGTCAAACTGATAGATTAAAAAATAGTATCTGTTTTGTTGTTGTTTGTGTGTTTTGTGTTCCAAGATGGCCAAATAGGAACAGCTCTGATCTGCAGCTCCCAGTGTGATGGACGCAGAAGATGGGTAGTTTCTGCATTTCCAACTGAGGTGCCTGGTTCATGTCACTGGGACTGGTTGGACAGTGGGTACAGCCCACATAGGGAAAGCTGAAGCAGAGCGAGGCGTCGCCTCACCCAGGAAGTGCAAGGGGTCAGGGATTTCCCTCTCCTAGACAAGGGAAGCCATGACAGACTGTACCTGGAAAAATGGGACACTTACACCCAAATACTGCACTTTTCCCATGGTCTTAGCAACTGGCAGGTCCCATGCCCATGCAGCCTTGCTCACTGCTAGTGCAGCAGTCTGAGATTGACCTGCAATGCTACAGCCTGGTGGGGGGAGGGGTGTTCACCATTGCTGAAGCTTGAGTAAGTGAACAAAGCAGCAGAGAAGCTCAAACTGGGTGGAGCCCAATGCTGCTCAGCAAGGCCTACTGCCTTTATAGACTCCACCTCTGTGGGCAGGGCATAGCTGAACAAAAGGCAACAGAAACTTCTGCAGACTTAAACGTCTCTGTCTGACAGCTCTGAAGACAGCAGTGGTTCTCCCACCTCAGTGTTTGAGCTCTGAGAACGGACAGACTGCCTCCTCAAGTGGGTCCCTGACCCCCATGTAGTCTAACTGGGACACACCTCCCAGTAGGGACCGACAGACACCTCATACAGGCAGGTGCCCCACTGGGACGAAGCTCCCAGAGGAAGGATCGGGCAGCAATATTTGCTGTTCTGTAATATTTACTGTTCTGCAGCCTCCACTGGTGAGACCCAGGCAAACAGGGTCTGGAGTGGATATCCAGCAAACTTCAACAGACCTGTAGCTGAGGGACCTGACTGTTAGAAGGAAAACTAACAAACAGAAAGGAATAACATCAACATCAACAAAAAGTACATCCACATCAAAACCCCATCTGTAGGTCACCAACATCAAAGACCAAAGGTAGATAAAAACACAAAGATGGGGAGAAACCAGAGCAGAAAAGCTGAAAATTCGAAAAACCAGCTCGCCTCTTCTCCTCCAAAGGATTGCAGCTCCTCACCAACAGTGGAACAAAGCTGGACAGAGAATGACTTTGATGAGTTGACAGAAGTAGGCTTCAGAAGATCGGTATTAACAAACTTCTCTGAGCTAAAGGAGCATGTTCTAACCCATCACAAGGTAGGTAAAAACCTTGAAAAAAGGTTAGACGAATGGCTAAGTAGAATAAACAGGGTAGAGAAGAGTTTAAATGACCTGATGGGGCTAAAAACCACGGCACAAGAACTTTGTGACACATGCACAAGCTCCAATAGCCAGTTCAATCAAGTGGAAGGAAGGATATCGGTGATTAAAGATCAAATTAATGAAATAAAGTGAGCAGAGAAGTTTAGAGAAAAGAGAGTAAAAATAAATGAACAAAGCCTCCAAGAAATATGGGACTATGTGAAGAGACCAAATCTACATCTGACTGGTGTACCTGAAAGTGATGGGGAAAATGGAACCAAATTGGAAAACACTATGCAGGATATTATCCAGGAGAACTTCCCCAACCTAGCAAGGAAGGCCAACATTCAAATTCAGGAAATACAGAGACCGCCACAAAGATACTCCTTGAGAAGAGCAACCCCAAGACACATAATTGTCAGATTCACCAAGGTTGAAATGAAGGAAAAAATGTTAAGGGCAGTCAGAGAGAAAAGTTGGGTTACCCACAAAGGGAAGCCCATCAGACTAACAGCAGATCTCTCACAGAAACTCTACAAGCCAAAAGAGAGTATAGGCCAATATTCAACATTCTTAAAGGAAACAATTTTCAACCCAGAATTTCATATTCAACCAAACTAAGCTTCGTAAGTGAAGGAGAAATAAAATCCTTTACAGACAAGCAAATGCTGAGAGATTTTGTCACCACCAGGCCTGCCTTACAAGAGCTCTTGAAGGAAGCACTAAACATGAAAAGAAACAACTGGTACAGCCACTGCAAAAAGAGACCAAATTGTAAAAACCATCAATGCTATGAAGAAACTGCATCAAGTAACCTGCAAAATAACCAGCTAACATCATAATGACAGGATCAAATTCACACATAACAATATTAACATTAAATGTAAATGCGCTAAATGCCCCAATTAAAAGACACAGACTGGCAAATTGGATAAAGAGTCAAGACCCATCAGTGTGCTGAGACCCATCTCATGTGCAGAGACACACATAGGCTCAAAATAAAGGGATGGAGGAAGATCTACCAAGCAAATGGAAAGGAAAAAAAAAAGGAGGGGTTGCAATCACAATCCTAGTCTCTGATAAAACAGACTTTAAACCAAAAGAGACAAAGAAGGCCATTATATAATGATAAAGGGATCAATTCAACAAGAAGAGCTAATTATCCTAAATATATATGCACCCAATACAGGAGCACCCAGATTCATAAAGCAAGTCCTTAGAGACCTACAAAGAGACTTAGACTCCCACACAATAATAATGGGAGACTTTAACACCCCACTGTCACTATTAGACAGATCAATGAGACAGAAGATTAACAAGGATATCCAGGAATTGAACTCAGCTCTGCACCAAGCAGACCAGATAGACATCTACAGAACTCATCACCCCATATCAACAAAATATACATTTTTCTCACGACCACATCGTACTTATTCTAAAATTGACCACATAATTGGAAGTAAAGAACTTCTCAGCAAATGTAAAAAACAGAAATCACAACAAACGGTCTCTCAGACCACAGTGCAATCAAATTAGAACTCAGGATTAAGAAACTCACTCAAAACCGCTCAACTACATGGAAACTGAACAACTTGCTCCTGAATGACTACTGGGTACATAACGAAATGAAGGCTGAAATAAATATGTTCTTTGAAACCAATGAGAACAAAGATACAACATACTAGAATCTCTGGGACACACTTAAAGGAGTGTGTAGAGGGAAATTTATAGCACTAAATGCCCCCAAGAGAAAGCAGGAAAGATCTAAAATCAACACCCTAACATCACAATTAAAAGAACTAGAGAAGCAAGAGCAAACACATTCAAAAGCTAGCATAAGGCAAGAAATAACTAAGATCAGAGCAGAACTGAAGGAGATAGAGACACAGAAAACCCTCCAAAAAAATAAATGAATCCAGGAGCTGGTTTTTTGAAAAGATCAACAAAATTGATAGACCACTAGCAAGACTAATAAAGAAGAAAAGAGAGAAGAATCAAATAGATGCAACACAAAATGATAAAGGGGATATCACCACCGATCCCACAGAAATACAAACTACCATTAGAGAATACTATAAATACCTCTACCCAAATAAACTACAAAATCTAGAAGAAATGGATAAATTCCTGGACACATACACCCTCCCAAGACTAAACCAGGAAGAAGTTGAATCTCCGAATAGACCAATAACAGGCTATGAAATTGAGGCAATAATTAATAGGCTAATAACCAAATAAAGTCCAGGACCAGTTGCATTCACTGCCGAATTCTACAAGAGGTACAAGGAGGAGCTGGTACCATTCCTTCTGAAACTATTCCAATCAATAGAAGAAGAGGGACTCCTCTCTAACTCATTTCATGAGGCTAGCATCATTCTGATGCCAAAGCCTGGCAGAGACACACACAAAAAAGAGAGAATTTTAGACCAATATCCCTGATGAACATCGATGCAAAAATCCTCAATAAAATACTGGCAAACTGAATCCAGATGCACATCAAAAAGGTTATCCACCATGATCAAGTTGAGTTCATCCCTGGAATGCAAGGCTGGTTCGACATATGCAAATCAACAAACATGATCTATCATATAAACAGAACCAACGACAAAAACCACACGATTATCTCAATAGATGAATTCAACAACCCTTCATGCTAAAAACTCTCAATAAACTAGGTATTGATGGAATGCATCTCAAAATAATAAGAGCTGTTTGTGACAAACCCACAGCCAATATCATACTGAATGAGCAAATACTGGAAGCATTCCCTTTGAAAACTGGCATGAGACAAGGATGTCCTCTCTCACCACTCCTATTCAACATAGTGTTGGAAGTTCTGGCCGGGCCAATCAGGCAAGAGAAAGAAATAAAGAGTGTTCAATTAGGAAAAGAGGAAGTCAAATTGTTGCTGTTTGCAGATGATATGATTGTATATTTAGAAAACCCCATCATCTCAGCCCCAAATCTCCTGAAGTTGATAAGCAACTTCAGCAAAGTCTCAGGATACAAAATCAATGTGCAAAAATCACAAGCATTCCTACACAAAAATAACAGAGAGACAAATCATGAGTGAACTCCCATTCACAACTGCTACAAAAAGAGAATAAAATACCTAGGAATCCAACTTACAAGGGATGTGAAGGACCTCTTCAAGGAGAACTACAAACCACTGCTCAAGGAAATAAAAGAGGACACAAACAAATAGAAGAACATTGCATGCTCATGGATAAGAAGAATCAATATCATGAAAATGGCCATACTGCCCAAGGTAATTTATAGATTCAATGCCATCCCCATCAAGCTACCAATGACCTTCTTCATAGAATTGGAAAAACTACTGTAAAGTTCATATGCAACCAAAAAAGAGCCCGCGTTGCCAAGACAATCCTAAGCCAAAAGAACAAAGTTGGAGGAATCACACTACCTGACTTCAAACTGTACTACAAGGCTACAGTAACCAAAACAGCATGGTACTGGTACCAAAACAGAGATATAGACGAATGGAACAGAACAGAGGCCTCAGAAATAACACCGCACATCTACAACCATCTGATCTTTGACAAACCTGACAAAAACAAGAAATGGGGAAAGGATTCCCTATTTAATAAATGGTGCTAGGAAAATTGGCTAGCCATAAGTAGAAAGCTGAAACTGGATCCCTTCCTTACAACTTCTACAAAAATTAATTCAAGATGGATTAAAGACTTCAATGTCAGACCTAAAATTATAAAAACCCTAGAAGAAAACCTAGGCAATACCATTCAGGACATAGGCATTGGCAAGGACTTCATGACTAAAACACCAAAAGCAATGGCAACAAAAGCCAAAATTGACAAATAGGATCTAATTAAACTAAAGAGCTTCCACACAGCAAAAGAAACTACCATCAGAGTGAACAGGCAACCTACAGAATGGGAGAAAATTTTTGCAATCTACCCATCTGACAAAGGGCTAATATCCAAAATCTACAAAGAAGTTAAACAAATTTGTAAGAAAAAAAAAACAACCCCATCAAAAAGTGGGCAAAGGATATGAGCAGACGCTTCTCAAAAAAAGACATTTATGCAGCCAACAGACACATGAAAAAATGCTTATCATCACTGGTCATCAGAGAAATGCAAATCAAAACCTCAATGAGATACCATCCAACGCCAGTTAGAATGGCGATCATTCAAAAGTCAGGAAACAACAGGTGCTGGAGAGGATGTGGAGAAATAGAATGCTTTTACACTGTTGGTGGGAGTGTAAATTAGTTCAACCATTGTGGAAGATAGTGTGGTGATTCCTCAGGGATCTAGAATGAGAAATACCAGTTGACCCAGTGATCCCATTACTGGGTATATACCCAAAGGATTATAAATGATGCTACTATAAAGACATATGCACACGTATATTTATTGCAGCACTATTCACAATATCAAAGACTTGGAACCCACCCAAATGTCTGTCGATGATAGACTGGATTAAGAAAATGTGGCACATATACACTATGGAATACTATGCAGCCATAAAAAAGGATGAGTTCATGTCCTTTGCAGGGACATGGATGAAGCTGGAAACCATCATTCTCAGCAAACTATCAGAAGGACAGAAAACCAAACACCACATGTTCTCACTCATAGGTGGGAATTGAACAATGAGAACACATGGACACAGGGAGGGAAACATCACATACCGGGGCCTGTCGGGGGTCGAGGGCTGGGGGAGGGATAGCATTAGGAGAAATACCTAATGTAAATGACGAGTTGATGGCTGCAGCAAACCACCACGGCACACGTGTACCTATGTAAGAAACCTGCATGTTGTGCACATGTACCCTAGAACTTAAAGTATAAATAAATAAACAAAACAAAACAAAAAAATGGTATCTGGGTATAGTTTTAATTTGCTGCTGTCTCATTATGGGTGAAATTGAGTTTTTTTCTTTTTGCGTATTTCCTACAAAACAAATTTAATTCGTTGGAAATGCTTGTTTTTAGTGCCATGTTTTGTTACATAGGAATCTGCAATTTTTATGCCAGGGAGGAGTTTGCTGCTTCCGGGCCTCTCAGTCAACCCCAATTTCAGTTCTACCCTACAGTTTAGTATATAATTATTCAAATTAGAGATGATTCTCTTTGGCAACAAATTGAACCTCTGCAGAAAATGAACCAACTGCCATAAAAGGAAAATAAAAGCTGACATTTCAGCCTTTGAATCTGAGCTTTTGAAAACCAAACAAAAGGTTGCAACCTGTCCAAATTACTGATTACACAATAGTCTCTGAATCCTGACATTCGATTTTTTCCCACCCCCAGGGTTAAGTTAATGAGTTGTAGCTCTTTCTTCTTGTAAGAAAAATAGACCTTATAAACACTAGTCATTCCCTAAATACATTTATTTGCATAGCTCTTTCCATCAATGAAGATTATTCCTCCATTAGTATGATAACTTGGATCACAAACATGCCCATTTTCAGGGTAGAAAAGCAGATTCTGATAAGAACTCCAAGTTGAGATTAATTGCAAGGCTGCCTGCCAAGAACACATGGCTAGTCTGATTTTCAGTAGCAATACTTTAGACCCTACAATTTCAAAGCAGATGTTTTAAGTCTAGTCTCTTAGGTATTCCCAACTAAATTTATTTTTTAGCAGATACATAACTCAATAGTTTACTTGTGCTTCACACCCAGTGGTTCTCTTAACAGCATTTTTCCTCCCCAGATCTGAGCTCTTGTCTCTTGAGTCTTAGAGAAGCTGTTGAAGAGCATAGAAACAACTGAATCAGAACTGGAATAATAATGACAGCTAAGATTTCTGGAGAACTTGCTGTGTGCCACGCTCTGTTCTAGAACTTTCAGTTATGTTAAGTCTTTACCTTTTACAACAGCATATGTGATATAGGTTATAATTATTTCCCTTTATACCGAGGAAGAAACCAAAGCACCTTGCCTGAGGTCACCCAGTTGGTAACAGGGTTCAGATTTCAACCTAGAAAGTCTGATTTTACTGCCTGTGTTCCTAACTGCTACTCTATATTAAACCTCCGGGGCAATCTGATTAAACACCCGTTTCATAAACAAACTGCCTGAGGCCCAGAGAAGTTAAGTGCTCTCTGTTCCTGGTATAATATTATATAAGGGAGAATGGGACAATAATCTTCCTCTGTCAAACTTTACATGGATTATGAATTAGCCCAGGCTGGCTGAGTTCAGAGAAATGACAATATAATTGGTTTTGGAAGCCATATATCTAGGCTTGTCCAATTTAATAAATAAAAATATAGGACACACAATTATATTTGAATTTCAGATAATTAATGAATAATTCATTAGTATAAATATGTTCCATGCAATATTTGGGACAAATTTATGCTAAGAAATTATTCATTGTTTATCTGAAATTCAAATTTAATGAAGTGCCTTGTATTTTATCTAGTGACCCTATGTACACTAAAAGGTAAAATGTTAAATGTGTGTCTTAACGGTACTTTTATTTCTTATTTTATCCATTTCTGTATCATTTGAATTATTTATACTTTACCAAGAGTCTCAAAAACCTTTCCTGAAACCTCTAGCCGACCTTGGCTTATACCCATGGCTGAACCAGTCTTTTTTTTTTTTTTTTTTTTTTTTTTTGAGGTGGAGTCTGGCTCTGTCACCAGACTGGAGTGCAGTGGCGCAATCTAGGCTCACTGCAACCTCCATCTCCCAGGTTCAGGTGATTCTTCTGCCTCAGTCTCCTGAGTAACTGGGATTACACACACATGCCATCATGCCCGCTAATCTTTATATTTTTAATAGAGATGGGGTTTCACCATGTTGGCCAGGCTGGTCTTGAACTCCTGACCTCAAGTGATCCACCTACCTCAGCTTCCCAAAGTGGTGGGATTACAGGTGTGAGCCATGGCGCCCGGCCTGAACCAGTCTTTGACAATGTCAAATTACCATAACTTGCTGGATTTTTATCAGAGGAGCAAATACTTGCAAAAAAACAAACAAACAAAAAAAACTGGGCTATGTTTATAATAATAAATATTAAAGCTAACAATTATTATATACCAGGTATTATGAGAACTTTAGACAGGATAACTAATTTAATTCTCAAAATAACCCTGGGAGGTAGGTACTATTATTACACCATTTTATAGACGACAAAACCTGAATAACAGTGAGATTGACTAAATTACCCAAAACAATTTATAATCTATTTGGTGCTACTGTTGAATATGGTCCTACTAACCACATGTGGCAATTTCAATGAAAATGAAATAAAGTTTAGTTCCTCAATTACAGGCTGCTGAGACCAGCTAGGTTGGGGAGACCCTAACCCAGTGGTGCTACAGGAATTAAAGACACACACACAGAAATATAGAGGTGTGGAGTGGGAAATCGGGGGTCTCACAGCCTTCAGAGCTGAGAGCCTCGAACAGAGATTTACCCCTGTATTTATTAACAGCAAGCCAGTGATAAGCATTGTTTCTATAGATTATAGATTAACTAAAAGTATTCCTTATAGGAAACAGAGGGATGGGCCAAAATAAAGGATGGGTTTGGCTAGTTATCTGCAGCAGGAGCATGTCCTTAAGGCATAGATCGTTCGTGCTATTGTTTGTGGTTTAAGAACGCCTTTAAGTGGTTTTCTGCCCTGGGTGGGCCAGGTATTCCTTGCCCTCATTCCGGTAGACCCACAACCTTCCAGCATGGATGTCATGGCCATCACGAACATGTCACAGTGCTGCAGAGATTTTGTTTATGGCCAGCTTTGGGGCCAGTTTATGGCCACATTTCGGGGGGTGTTCCCAACACAGGCCATATTTCAAGTGCTCAGTGGCCACATGTGGCTAGGGATTACCATATCTGAACAGTGCAAATAAAATGGTTCCAGCATTGCAGGCTGGAGTACTACCTTGAAGTAGAAGAACAACGGGAGCAGGGTAAAGAAAGACTTCTACTATTTATATACTTTTGTATTTCAATATTTTATATAATTAAGATGCATTCATACATAACTAGTTAAGAAAATATGTACACCATTTATTACTATTATATCATCATTTTTGAGACAGAGTCTCGCTCTGTCACCCAGCCTGGAGTGCAATGGTGTGGTTGCAATGGTGTGATTCTCACAAAATCAGAGAATTCCTATACATATGCAATTCGTTGGGTCCTGAGCCCCTTTGAGACTGGCCCTTGAGCTGACCAACTGTTCCTAACCCACTCCACCCCCGATGTCTGCCCTGGAGCTCACCCTGGGGGGAATTTCCCAAAAATCACTCCTAACAAAAATACCTAACATTCAAAATCAGTGAACAGCTTTCAAGTGGAGGTAATTCTCTTGCAAACAAAGTTGTATTTGAATCTAGTCTTCCCAGTTGCCTGAACACTCCCAGATAAAGCACCAAGCGAGGCCACAAGCCGCTGCCAAGACTCACAGTTGCCCCATAAATGGTAACAACCAAAACATGCTGACTCATCTTGACTACAACATAATTCCGTAAAATATCATCTTTCCACACAACAAAGTTTCACAATTAGAAGAGAGGTGGGACTGTTTTAGCATACAAATCCTATGTCTGTTTTTTCACTTAATAGCATGTGAAATACTTACCCCATTATGGTGACAATAGCTCTTAGAGAAGCACAGCATGTAGCAGTAAAGATCTTTCTGAGGTGGTTTTCTTGAGGTTTAGGGGTTAAAAAACTATCACTTGTTAAAAGGTACATATGGGATTTCCAGATGTAAATCATTTGTAAATTTATCTCAAGGGGTATTAGGAAATGAATAATGAAACCAGCACATACTATGTGCCTGGGAGGAAAACTTCGGGACAATAATTATTAAGATTATAATGAAAATCAAGTGGTAATTAGCCTCACTGGTTAAACTAATTAAGTGAGCAAAAAACACTTTTAGAAAATAAAATTTCAGATGTTTGATATTAAAGCATTTGTACTACAATTTCAGTATAGCTTTGAGAACGTGTAAGTGCAATTTAGAGAATCGTTCTCCATGTAATGGAGTGGTGGAAGCAGCAATAAACAATGTAAAAAGCATATTAAAGGCTACATGAATTCACAAGTCCATACTTTGTTTTAGTACGTCATCAGTGCTTGTGTTTAATGTCATATTTGAGTCTTCATTAGAGTGTTGCTCCTTTTGAATTTGCGTGACTAAATATTACAGAGGTTTAGGCTGGTGTTAGCCCAGAATATTTTTGACTGCCAAGTCATTGAAAACTATGCTATTTATCATTACCCCCAACACAAGGGGGGAAAAGTGCTGTATATTGTAATTATTTTGCACTTTAACAACTAAACTTTTCTAATGAAGACTCTATATCCATCCATCTACTATACATCCATTAATTTATTTGCTCATTTATCAATTTCCTGGATGCCCGCCTTTTCTTTGCATGGCAGTGTCCTGGAAGCTAGGGTTACAAGTAGCTTACAGTCTGGTTGAAGGAGTCATATTTGTAAATAGGTAAGTGCCATTAATTGTTATGGCTTCTGCATTAGGAGTACCTACAGGAGTTGGTGGGACCCAGGGCAGTAGCCATGAATGGAGGAATGATTGAGCATGGGGAGGAAGGTCTACAGAGGAGGAAATGCTGGAGCTTTGTCCTTTTGTCTCCTTTATTCATTCTGTTCCCGCTTCCTACAACACCCTTCTCTCACTTCTTCTTTGGGCTAAACCTTGTTCAAAACTTTAAAAAGTGGTGTATAGCCTGCAACCCCTGCACTTTGGGAAGCTGAGGCGGGCAGATCACTTGAGGTCAGGAGTTCAAGACCACCCTGGCCAACATGGTGAAACCCTGTCTCTACTAAAAATACAAAAATTAGCTGGGCGTGATGGCAGGTGCCTATAATCCCAGCTACTCAGAGGCTGAGGCAGGAGAATCACTTGAACCCAGGAGGCAGAGGTTGCAGTGAGCCGAGATCATACCTTTGCACTCCAGCCTGGGTGACAGAGCAAGACTCTGTCTCAAAAATAATAATAATAATAATAATAATAATAATAATAATAAATGATGTACATATTTTCTTAACCAGTTACATATGAATGCATCTTAATTATGTAAAATATTGAAATACAGAAGTACATAAATAGTAGAAGTCTTTCTTTACCCTGCTCCTGTTGTGTTTCTACTTTGAGGTAGTACTTTTAGCCCTTTGTATGTATGCAGAACTTTTTCTGTACATCTACCTGTGCTCATATATATGCCTTTGTGTATTTATGTATGTATATTCAAATTAATTTTATACAAACCATAAAATAATACTGTTTTCAATTTTTTATTTCACTTAACAGTTTATCGTAGGGATAGTTTCATTACAGTTCTTCTATATCAAAATCCAGGAGTTGGAAATATCATTTTTTTTGGCCGATTCCCTGTGGATAAAAATTTAGAATTTTCTCCCAAATTTGCACTCTTATAAATACTGAAATGAACATCTACAGACATATTTATGTACATGTATATACCCAAGTGGAATTATTAAATAAAATTATGATAAATACTGTCACACTGTCTTCCAAAACCCATGTAGCGATATGAACTTCCACCAATTTGGTAGAAGAGTACCTGTTTCTCTACACTTTTACCTGGTGAGAATGTTGTCAGTTGTTGAACATTTTGATGGTCAGATAGTGGAAAATTTATTGTTTTAGTTTCTACTTCCCTTACTTCTGGTGACATGAAACATCCTTCATATATTCCTTTGAAACTATCTTTTTTTTTTTTAAGGGTCTTACTGTGTTGCCCAGGCTGGAGTGCAGTGGCATGATCTTGGCTCACTGCAACCTCCACCTCCTGGGTTCAAGTGATTCTCCTGCTTCAGTCTCCCAAGTAGCTGGGATTACAGGTGTGTGCCACCACACCTGGCTAATTTTTGTATTTTTATTAGAGATGGGGTTTCACCATGTTGGTCAGCCTGGTCTCGTACTCCTGACCCTGAGGTGATCTGCCTGCCTCTGGCTCCCAAAGGGCTGGGATTACAGGCATAAGCCACCACGCCCAGCCTAAAATTAAACTTAAAATATGAATTAGTGGTCGGCAGAGGGAAAAGTATAAGCAAAGACCTAGATCTGTTAATTGCACAGTGCCAGAGTGTTATAGGGGGACTGAAATTACTTAGTATAGGGGATGAGAGGGCGATTTCAAGACTAATGGGGCTTAGAGAAATAGATAGGTGTCCCATAATAAAGAACTTACTGTGCCAGTTGCTTGGACTTTATCCTGTAGATAATGGGATTCAAGGATTTTAAAACAAGGCTGCAAAAAGGTCAGATTAGCTTTTGAAAAACTTAATCTCGCAACTGTGAGAGAGCACAGAGACTGGGCAAGAAGAGAGCACATTTGCAAGAACAGCAGTTCACTGAAGGAGGGCAGTGGTACTGGGTGTGTGTTTAAGGAGGAGGCTATGAAAGAGGGGAGGGAGACAGAAGCCACAGCACCACTTGTAGATTGTGAGGAGTGGAGGGTAGAAAGCCAATCTGAGAGTCGGTTTTCCGTCTAGACAGTATTGGAGTGGATGGTTTTCCAGGAATCTCTCACTCTAGCAAAGAATGTTACACAGAGGTTGCATTTAAACTAGTTATGTTTAATTTTAATGAAGTTTCTACAGAGATGGATATTTAAAAGAAAATCAGAAAAAAGTGCACATTTACTTAAAAGAAAGATACTAGTTAAAAAGAGCTAGAAATAAGGCCGGGCGCAGTGGCTTATGCCTATAATCCCATCACTTTGGGGGGCCAAGGAGGGTGGATCACAAGGTCAGGAGTTTGAAACCAGCCTGGTCAACATGGTGAAACCCCTCTCTACTAAAAAAAATTAGCCAGGTGTGGTGGCACGTGCCTGTAATCCCAGCTACTCAGGAGGCTGAGGCAGGAGAATTGCTTGAACCCAGAAAGTGGAGGTTGTGGTGAGTGGAGATCATGCCATTGTACTCCAGCCTAGGTGACAGAGCAAGACTCTGTCTCAAAAAAAAAAAAAAAAAAAAAGCTAGAAATAAATGAATCTACAAGGAAAAAATAATGGAAAAATGAGAAAAGAGAAAGATTTTTATTTTTTTATTTATTTTATTTATTTTTTGAGACGGAGTCTTGCCCTGTCACCTAGGCTGGAGTGCAATGGGATGTTCTCAGCTCACTGCAACCTCTGCCTCCCAGGTTCAAGCAATTCTCTTGCCTCAGCCTCCTGAGTAGCTGGGATTACAGGCACATGCCACCATGCCCGGCTAATTTTTTTTATCCTTAGTAGAGACAGGGTTTCACCACGTTGGCCAGGCTAGTCTCGAACTGCTGACCTTGTGATCTGCCCATCTTGGCCTCCCAAAGTGCTGGGATTACAGTCATGAACCACCTTGCCCGTGCTGAGAAAGATTTTTTAATGAGTAAAGAAAGAAAAAAGAGTAGAGGAGAATATTTTAAAAACTGAGGGTTTTTTTCTATTTATGTATTTATATTTCCTTTTGCATACATTCACATTACATTTTGGAAATAATATATTGACAATACAGAATGTTAATTCACAGAAGACAGTAGATCCTGAACTATGTTTGATAAAGATCTCAAAGTGTCCACTGCTCATAACAGTACTGTTCTTGAATAACAGCACACCTATCTTGAGAACCTGAATTTCACCATGCAGCATGCTCTTAACCTCCTAATGTTACTTAATCTAGAAAGAAATCATTATGTCTATTTTATAGAATAGAGTCCTGAGGCTTGAAAATGGTTACTTGTACATATTACACGTTAGATATTTGATTCTGTTAGTCGTTTATTATTCATCCTTTCTTTCATTGCTGGGTAATTTTCATGAGTGTTCTGAAATCCCCTAACTTCGTCCTAACTGGACCAAGTGCGCCCTCCTTAGAGTTTTTTTCTTAGACACAGCAATTATTGCTGCTATTTAAGTCTGCCTATGCTAATCTTTAGACAAATAATGATTTATCCTTGTCCATGGTACTTTTTATGCATGTCTGTAAAAAATAGTTTTGGTTGAAACATTCTATGAAAAAACATGCTTTACTATTAATATGTTCATAAAGCTGCCATGGAATAAATAAATATTAACATGGAAAGCGTAATAGAGATGTTGTATATTTGTATTATTTTACTTTATAATTTTTATTATTAGAAAGTTAGAAAATACAGAAAAGCACAAAGAAAAATAATAATTGCCATGTGCCTGTAGTTCCAGCTATTCAGGAAAAAGAGGCAGGAGGCTCACTTGAGCCAAGGAATTTCAGGCTGTAGTGTGCCGTGGCAAAGCTTGTGATTAGCCACTGCACTCCAGCCTGGGCAACATAGTGAGACCCTGTCTCAAAAATCATCAACATCATAACCATTATCATCCGTATTCACACCATCTAAAATAATCCACTATTATTATATTGGCATATTTTTCACATTTTCAAAAGAAAAATTAGTTTATTGTCTGACTTACAGGAATTCAAACAACAAAATTGCACAAAAATAAAAGTTCGAAAATCCCCTCAAATCTACCACCCAGAAATGACCATGATTAGCTTTAGAATAATATACATTAGCTTTATATTGTGTATATCTACACATTCTTCTAAGCATACATACAGATAGAAAGAATACCTGTATAAGCATGGGGTCATGCCATTTATATAAACATCTTAAAATTAAACTTACTTGAATTTAATAGAAGAGAAATTGAAGGAATGGTTGAACTTCAAATAAATATTTCTCTATCACCGCAAGATACATTATTTCCTGAAGAATTCTAAATACTCCAAAAAATGAAAAGACTGCATTGTTGCACTTTTTATAAAGCGACGTTTTGATAGTATATATCATCAATGACTCCTTACTTTGAAAGATGAGAGCATTAACATCCTCACACTCCTACTCATCTCTCCATCTCCTTCCTCCCCTAGTTCAAAACATTTACCTGTTATTTTTATCTTCATAAATCTCATTATTTTTTGCAGGCACAGCTAACGTATTGAAAAATCCTCTGTCTACAACCTCTGCATTCTCAATTATTTTTATAGGGATGTAGTTAGTCCTGAAAAGTCCCTTTCCTCACTGTCAACTGCTAACCTAAAACTGCCACCACAACCCAGTGTTGGCTACTCAGGACTTTCTTCCCCTGCCCCTGTCTCTCTATTAAGGCCCATGAGAAAGGTAAATGGAAAAATACCTAGAGGATGAGCAACTCCATAATTTCACTTAGCTTGAAGGGAGAGGGAAAGCAGCTGTGAACACAGAGGCATTAATAATTTTGACCCTGTTCACTTTTTATAACACTACAATTTTCTGGAATAATAGATATGGACAATAGAACTCAGATGATGCAACTGGCTTCTGAGAACTTACTGAAGTTGGGGCAGGAGATCCAGGGAGAATAGGGTCAAAGGCAGAGAGTGATGGGAAGGGCATTCTATCTCTAGTTCTGCAGTGCACGGCAGAGGGCTGGGCCCTGGACTCCCACCACAGGGCAGTGCAGCCAGCCGGCTCATCTCCCTGCTTCCTGCACATTTAAAGAGAAAGCTCAGTGCTTACAGCTAAGCATCTGGCTTGACAGCAGGGAACATTCAGTTAATGGTAGTTCAGAGGAACTGCTGTGTTTGCAGCTGTTTCTTCTTGATAAAATAATTGTTGTTTCAAATGGGAAATTATTATGTAGAATCAGAATCAAATGACAAAGCAGTGTCATAGCACAGTTAGATTTACCGGTATATAAATAGGTTTTGGGAAAAGAAGGTATAACATGAAAAAGTATGATCATTGGCTGGGTGCGGTGACTCATGCCTGTAATCCCAGCACTTTGGGAGGCTGAGGTGGGTGGATCACTTGAGGTCAGGTGTTCAAGATCAACCTGGCCAACATGGTAAAAAGCCTGTCTCTACTAAAAATACAAAAATTAACCAGGTGTGGTGGTGGGCGCCTGTGGTTCCAGCTACTTGGGAGGCCGAGGCAGGAGAATTGCTTGAGCTGGGGAGGCAGAGGTTGCAGTGAGCTGAGATTGCACCACTGCACTCCAGCCTGGGTGACAGAGGGAGACTCTGTCTCAAAAAAAAAAAAAAAAAAAAAAAGGTGTGGGGTGGGGGGGAGAAAGGAAAAGAGAAAGTATGATCATTATATATGGTGGATTAGCACTTTCCCAAAGATCCAAAGATAACAATGCTGGGGAGATGTGACATAGGACTGAAGCAGCATGGTCACACATCAATGACTTCCCATATTTTCTAACCCCGTTTCATGGAAAGCATATACTCTTGAGAATGGTATATGGCAATCTGCTTTGCCCAGACTAAAAGCTCAGTCACTACTAGTAGGTACAGGCAAACTGTTAAAAACAGCTATATGTATTGTTTTTATTTTATTTATTTATTTATTTTTTGAGACGGAGTCTGGCTGTGTCACCCAGGCTGGAGGTGCAGTGGTGTGATCTCAGCTCACTGCAAGCTCTGCCTCCCAGGTTCACGCCATTCTCCTGCCTCAGCCTCCTGAGCAGCTGGGACTACAAGCGCCCGCTGCCATGCCTGGCTAATTTTTCTATTTTCAGTAGAGACGGGGTTTCACTGTGTTAGCCAGGATGGTCTCGATCTCCTGACCTTGTGATCCACCCGCCTCGGCCTCCCAAAGTGCTAGGATTACAGGTGTGAGCCACCACGCCCAGCAGCTATGTGTATTATTTTTAAATATTTCAAAGGTCTTGTGCCAAACGTTTAGCTGTGATTTGCCTGTAGTATCTATTAGCTGAAGAAAGAAATGAATAAACTATTTTTGAATTAGTAGAAAGATTTTTTTCCCTTTAACTCTTTAGTGCCCTCATTCTAGAAAGACACAATGTAACTTTTTTCTTAAAGGATCAGATAGTAGATATTTTTGGCTTGCAGGCTGTATGGTCTCTACTGAGACTACTCAGCTCTGGTGTTGTAGTGTGAAAGCAGACACAGACAGTATGTGTACCAATGGGGATAGCTGTGTTCCAGTAAAGCTGTATTTATAAAACAAGAGGCTGGGCTGGGCAGTCGGTTGCTGATTCTGGTTGGCTACACTCCATGTTAGACATCTGGATATCAGAGATTGTTGCTATGGCCTGTGAAAGCAATTCCTAGTCCTTTACAGGTTGTAAACTGGTTCTCATACCTAATAATGTATTCACCTGGTAACAAAAACTTAAATTGACATTCCCGTTTTCTGGAAGACATAAATACTTATAAATTTTCTTTGTTGAACAGAACAGGATTATTGATCTTCAGTCTTCCCCTTGCACGTGAAGGTAAAAAGCAATGGTTGTGTCATAGGTTTAGTTCTCTAGAAGCAAGGAGCAAGGCGGAGCTTTGGAAGCTAGATGTTTTATTAGGAATCAACACTTATGAAAAGTAAGGGAAGGGGCCAGGTGCGGTGGCTCACACCTGTAATTCTAGCACTTTGGGAAGCCAAGGCAGGCTGATTGCCTGAGTCCAGGAGTTCGAGACCAGCCTGGGCAACATGATGAAACCCTGTCTCTACAAAACAAACAAACAAACATATATATATATATATATATATGCCAGGTATGGTGGTGGGCACCTGTAGTCCCAGCTATTTGAGAGGCTGAGGTAGGAGGATCACTTGAGCCTGGGAGGCAGAGGTTGCAGCAAACTGAGATCACGCCACTGTACTTCCTCTTGGGCGACACAGCGAGACAGTGTCAAAAAAAAAAGAAAGAAAGAAAGGAGAGAGAGAAAGCAAGCAAGCAAGCAGAGAGAGAGAGAAAGGGAAGGAAGGAAGGAAGGAAGGAAGGAAGGAAGGAAGGAAGGAAGGAAGGAAAAGAGAAAGGGAAGGGAAGGATGTGGGACTGGGTGGAGGGAGAAGTAGAGTTGCTATGCAGATTCAAAAAGCCTCATCTGATCTGGCACAGAATGCTGAGAGAATAGTATCAAGTGGCCAAGACTTTATTATACCCTCACATAGTCATCAGATGCACACAGCCATAGGAAGAGGAAGGCTTCGGGCAAAGTAGCTCTCTGGAAACAGCTCGTCACTAAAGACATCTGCTGACTGCCTGCCCATTGCTGGCCATCAATTCCTTCTTGAAGAGGCATCTGAGCAGGGAATCTTCTTATCTACCACAGAGAGCTAAATGTCTTAAGAAAACAAAAAGTCTGAAAATTTGTCTTACATAAGTTAATATCAGTGATGGAGTAACTTGGAGAAAAACAGCCATAGAGCCAATAAGCAAGTTAATTTCATCCTTTTTATTCTGTTTTCCCTTTTTGTATATAGAAATATCCCTTTTTTTTGAGATGGAGTTTCACTCTTGTCACCCAGGCTGGAGTGCAATGGTGCAATCTTGGCTTACTGCAACCTCCACCTCCTGGGTTCAAGCGATTCTCCTGCCTCAGCCTCACAAGTAGCTGGGACTACAGGCACACACCACCATGCCCAGCTAATTTTTGTATTTTTGGTAGAGACAGCATTTCACCATGTTGGCCAGGCTGGTCTCAAACTCCTGCTCTCAAGAGAGCCGCCCACCTTGGCCTCCCAAAGTCCTGGGATTACAGGCATGAGCCACTGCACCAGGCCAGAAGTATCTCTTTTGATGGAGAGAAGAAAAGACTGTGGGACACAGATATCATGATGGAGAAATATGTGGACATCTTTTGCTTTCCTCCTCTGTTTCCTCACCCACTTTCCCTACCTTGTTAACATGCATCTTCTGTTCTGCCTTCTTCCATTATGCTTCTTACTTTCTCCATTTTTCATATACTAACTAAATTATACACAAAACTATTAAGTAGCTTCATATATAAAGCAATATCCAGGGCTTATAATGGAAGTAAATTTCACAAACTATATGCAGCATTTCCTTGTTTGGGGCCACTAAGTATAATGCTGCTACAAATATTCATGTACAAGTTTTTGTGTGAATATATGTTTTTAGATATCATGGGTGTATACCCGTGAGTGGAATTGCTGGATTATACAGCAGCACTATATTTAGCTATTTGCAGAACTGCCAAACTGTTTTCTAGAGGGACTGCACAATTTTACATTCCCACAAGCAATATATGAGGGTTCCAGTTTCTCTACATCCTTGTCAACACTAGTATTGTCCATCCTTTTGATTATAGCCTTCCTAGTGGGTCTGAAGTGGTATGTCATTGTGGTTTTGGTTTGCATTTCCCTAATAACTAATGGTGAGCATCATTTCATGCCTTGTTTCTTTCACGATATCTTTTTTTTTTTTTTTTTGAGTTTTTAAAAATGGTGGCCCTGGGAATTACAATTAATATAATAACTTACAACAATCTAATTTGGATCAACAGCAACTTAATTTTAATAGTATACAAAAACTTTGCCCCAATACAGCTCTATTCTGATCTTCTTTCTTTGTGCTATTATTGTCATACAGATTACATATTTATACATTATAAGCCCATAAACACAGTTTTGTAGTTATTGCTTTATGCAATTATCTTTTAAATAAGATAGGAAAGGAAAAGAGTTACATAAACTCTTGCATATTAACCTATATAGTTACCTTTCCTGGTGCTATTAATTTATTTGGGTGAATTTGAGTTACTATCTAGTGCCCTTTGTTTCATCATGAACTCCACTTTCTGTTTTTTAGAGGGGAGGTATGCTAATGAGAAATCTGCTGTTTTTTTTTTTTTTTTTTTTTTGACAGAGTCTCACTCTTCACCAGGCTGGAATGCAGTGGCACGATCTTGGCTCACTGCAACCTCTGCCTCCTGGGTTCAAGCGATTCTCCTGCCTCAGCCTCCCGAGTAGCTGGGACTACAGGCATGAACCATCATGCCCAGGTAATTTTTATATTTTTAGTTGAGACAGAGTTCTACCATATTGGCCAGGATGGTTTCAATCTCTTGACCTTGTCATCTGCCTACCTTGGCCTCCCAAAATGCTGGGATTACAGGCATGAGCCACCACGCCTGGCCCTCATTTTTAAAGAGTAGTTTTGCTGGACATAGAATTCTTGGTCAACAGTCTTTCCTTTTTGTTGTTGTTTGTTTTTTGTTTGTTTGTTTGTTTTTGAGATGGAGTCTTGCTCTATCATGCAGGTTGGAGTGCAGTGGTGCTGGAGTGCAGTGGTGCGATCTCAGCTCACTGCAACCTCTACCTCCCAGGTTTAAGTGATTCTTGTGCCTCAGCCTCTCAAGTAGCGGGGATTACAGGTGCCTGCCACCATGCCCAGCTAATTTTTGTATTTTTAGTAGAGATGGGGTTTCACGATGTTGGCCAGGCTGGCCTCGAACTCCTGACTTCAAGCGATCCACCATCCTTGGCCTCCTAAAGTGCTGGGATTACAGGCATGAGCCACTGGAATTCTTGTTTGACAGTCTGTCTTTCAGCATCTTGAATATGTCATCCCACTGCCTTCAGGCCTCCATTGTTTCTGATGAGAAGTAAACGGTACATTACACTGAGTATTCCTTGGACTTGATGAGTCAGTTTTTCCCTTGCTGCTTTCTGGATTCTCTCTTTGTCTTTGGACAATTTGCCTATGATGTGTCTAGATTTTGATCTCTTTGAGCTTATTCTACTTGGAGTTTTTGTACTTCTTGGGTGTGTAGATCAAAGTTTTTCAACAAATTTGGTTAGATTTTTGTTATTTTTTTATTTCTTTTTTTCTATCTTATAAAGGCTCTCATTAAGTATAAGTTGGTATGTTTGATGGTGTCCATAGGTATCTTAGGATCTGTTTGTTTTACTTCCTTTTCTCTCTCTTTTTTTCATTCCTTAGACTGGGTAATCTCAATTGATTCATTCCTTCAATTCACTGATCAATTCTTCTTTCCTCTACCAATTCAAATCTGTGTTGAGCCCATTGAGCATGAGTAATACACTTTTCTTTATTTAAAAATCATATATGTACCATGTAAGCAGTGAATAATTATCTTTTTCACATTGATGTGAAGGTTTCCAAAAAAATTGTATTGTAAGCCAAAAACAAAATATTGTAGAAGGTATAAGTTATATCAGCTACATTTTCAGATCACAAAATGCACTAAATTTACCACTTTAAAATAAAAAAAAAACACTCTTTTAAATAACTATTGGGTCAAAAAAAGAAAATTAAACTGGAAATTACAGATCATTTGAACATTAATGATAATAAAATACATGAAAGTGTTCTTATATTTAGAGGCCAATTTACAGATGCAAATGCTTTTATTATTAAAAAAATTAAAATCTAAGCATCATCTTAAGAATGTGAAAAAAATTGCAAAATTAAAAAAATTAGGCCAGACAGTGTGGCTTATGCCTGTAATCCCAGCACTGCCCAGGAGTTCAAGCCCAGCCTGGGCAGTATGGCAAAACCGCATCTCTACAAAAGACACAGAAAATTAGCCAGGTATGGTGGCACACACCTGTAGTCCCAACTACTTGGCAGGCTGAGGTGGGAGAATCACCTGAATCTGGGAAGTTGAGGCTGCAGTGAGCTGTGATCATACCACTGCACTCCAGCCTGGGCAAAGGAGTGAGACCCTGTCTCAAAAAAGAAAAAATAAAAGTAATAAAAGGTGTAGACCTAAATGAATTAGAAAAGAGAAAACTAATCTATAAACCCCCAAAAGTGCTTTTTAAAAAAATACATTTTACGGTTTTGGTCTTGACAATGTTTCTTTATAATGACTAAAAAAATAGACGTATTATGGTCCAAGAAGCTCTTTCACAGACAAATTGGACCACATTGAGGGCCTTACATAGTCTACACTACTATAATTGCTCTCCAAATATAATAGTGCTTAATTTTCAATAGTTTCCACTTAATAATATTTCTGCTTCATTTACACATATGTTGTTTGAATAATCCATACAATAACAATGTGGTTCTATTTTTTCAGCCATCTCTATGGTGAAAGTGTGTCATGAGCATTTTTAAGCAGAATAAATTAAACAGAATATTGTTAGGAAAGAAGTACGTACTATTTGAAATAGAAAACATAAACATGTTCCTCACTATAACTATGGTTTCTGGACTTTGGATTCTCTGTATCACTAACTGATCTTCTGGACAACTGAACTACTGGAGAATTCCTCCAACCAAGGCTCAGCAGGCACATAATCACACACCAGTGTAACTGGTGGCTCAGGGAAACTGCTGAAACTTGAAAACCGGGTGGGAAGGCGGTAAGCAGCTTCTGCATCCATAGAAGTTTAAATTTGTGCTTGAATCTGGAATCACCCTTGTCTTTTTCCTGAGTCTGGGTACTTTGGTGAACTTTTAAAATCATATTGTTTTAAACAAGTACCTTGCCATTTTTCTTATGGACACATCAAATGGAAAGCAGATGTTTCTGATTGAGTTATTAAATTTTGTTTAACAAATAAATTGCATTATGTCTTTCTAGAATGAGGGCACTACAGAGTTAAAGGGAAAAAAATCTTTCTACTAATTCAAAAATAATTGTTTCTGAGAGACGAGTGCCTTTTTATTCAGTTATTTCCTCACAGGAAATCATGAGACTAGGACCATGCCAGAGGGAACATATAGGTTTAATTTCCTGCTCACTGCATACTGAAAGAAAGACTGAAATGAAACTGCACTGGACCATGGCCGCTTACCACAGGCTGGATGGTTAATGTCTCACATATGATGCCATTTATAATTGAATGAGCCCAAGTTTGGGAAAAGTACTATCGACTACCAGGTTTACTTTGTATAGGTTATGGGGAACAAAGGATCCCTACGAACGAAGATGGGGAAATCTCTCAGAAAATGGTAGACCCTTTGTCAATTTTTTGGAGAAAGAAATAAAGAAGGCCTTGGACTAGGAGAAGAGAGGACTTCACCCTTTCTCTTGGTTGGTGGCAGTGGGGCCTGACAGGGTAAGAAGGACATGATAATGATTCGTGACCATGAAAGATAAGATGGCCTTGGTCACTTGTGACATACTAAAGGCAAAAGAGAGAAATGGCTGCAGGGGATCTCAGTGCAAGACAATGGCTGATCGACTCTAGGACAAATATCTAAATTTCCATTTTATATTTTTTCTTTTGTATGTTTTAATTCCCTTTTAACATTTTCAAGTAAAATTTTAAGTCCTGCTCTCCGTTGTTATCTAAATTGTGTAGCTCTGAGGAATGGGCCTGTATTCATAGTTAAAACAGAGTCATGTAGGAGTGTGAGTTTCCCCCATTCTTCCCTCTCCTCTGAAGTCAAGTTGGTAGCAGTTGTCAGAAGACTGAGTGGGCATCACGGCTGAGTGGAGAGTGTTTTTCACACGCCAGGCAATAGCTAACGTGCAAGTGGATGCTATTGTCAGTGGGAAACAGCTTCTCCATAATATTCCAAGGAGAGGAAATTGGTTAAGGGCTGGGCAGATATTCTAATATTATAGAAGGGATTGATTATCTGTCCAGTAGATATTTTAGTTAGAGTAAGTCAGTCACATAGAAAGAGTCACTCATGCCGGCTAGAATAACTTGGCAATTAAATGGTAGTAGCTTGCGGTACTTTAGACTTATTAATGCCATAGAAAATTCATTTGAGGGAATAAATTACCCATGGTTGATAACTATAATAAAATTATAAGATTATTACCTTTTTGAAAATGTCTAATATTGAGAAAGAATATGACAAGAACAGAACATTGACTTTTGCTACATCAAAAGAAAACTACATTTAAAATGAATGCAGCCTGCTCCCCATACGATTTTTTCCTATAATGTATTTGACAAGATTGGAGGGACTTGCTGGCCATCAAGACATATAGACTAATGTTTAAATGTCAAAAGCAGATGTTTGGAGTCTCCGTTTATGGATCAAAGGTACAAAGTCCTCCTGTTTCCTAGGAAAATTTGAGAACACTCAAGATTGTTAATAACCCAGTGCTTTCTGTTATTTTTTTGGCATGTCAGGATTCCTATTATGTTGCTTAATACTCCTAAACACATGCTGAGGGGATTATTTGCTTACTACAACAGCACTGTGGGAAACAATTTGATTTACAAAGTACTGTAGTTCTTCAAAGGCATGTTTTAGAAACATAATTAGAGATGGACACAAAGAAGGGAGTGCACACACTATATATATTACAAATACACATACATAAAATATATATTATATATGATATTAAAATACAATATATATAACTTATATAATATTAGAATATATATTGTTCAGCATCAGCTTTGTCTTTTGTGACATTTTTGTATGTTGCAGTTCCACTACTCCATATATATATACACATATATATATACACACACACACATATATATATAAACACACAGTATCTGCACATTTTGACAATTGCAGAGTGGTAGAATATTACAGCTTGTTTGCACACAATTATGAATTTTACATGAGTCACAACAAATTATATGTACATTGATGTCGTATGGCTATTTTAATGAGCTAGAACAGGCTTGGCAAACTATGGCCTGAGGGCCAAATTTGGCCACATTCAAATTATCTATGTGCCTGGAGTTAGTCAAACTACAAAGTTTGAGGGCACAGTCCCCAGGAGTGCTCCCACTTCCAACACTAACTGAAAGTTCGGGAGGTTCCACAACCACCTTCAAGTTTGATAATTTGCTGGAAGGATTCGTAGAAATCACTGAAAGCTGTTATACTTATGGTTACAGTTTATCACAGAGAAATAATGCAAATGAAAATTAGCCAAAGGAAGAGACAAAAAGGACACTGTCTGAGAAAGTTCCAAATGTGAAAACTTTTACAGAGATGACCTTCTAGAAGCATTTTGTATCTGTTGATTAAAAATAAATTAATCACAGATTTAATATAATTAATGCCACTACCAATGTTTAGTCCTATGACATTCAAGAGCAAATACTACTGGTAAGGAACAAGGATGATATTTAGAGACTCTCCTTGGTAGGGTTGGATTTAAACCTCTAATTTTGTTTGTTCTGTTTTATTTTGGGAAAAGAGCCAGTAGTAATGGGTTTAGCATACCATCAACCAACTTTTGCTGAGGGCTTCCTTTCAACAAGGCAATTGCCAGGCACACAGGTCTCCAATCTTTCTTGTATCTGTTTCAGACCACAAGGGAGAAAAAAGATGATTTACAAGCCAAGGCACAGAATTATTTCAGTCAAAACAGCTTATTCTAGATCCATAAAGCCAAGTTTTTCAGCTCTAAGCCCAATGAAAATTTTGTTTTCTTTACATACCAATTAAGTCAAAACTAAGCCATATTCTTTCTCCTAAACTTATTTTTTAGCTGTAAAAGTAATGAATGGTTAGCAAATAAGTAGAAATTAAAGCAAAACAAACAAACAAACAAACAAAAAACCTGGCCCATTGTCTCATCTATCTTTTAATTTTAGCTTTTTAAAATGAAGCCATATACCTGTGTGGACGAATACTCCCCACTCAGCCATGATGCCCACTCAATTTTCTGACAACTGCTACCAACTTGACTTCAGGAGAGAGGGGAGAATGGGGGAAACTCACACTCCTACATGACTCTGTTTTAGCTATGAATACAGGCCCATTCCTTAGAGCTACACAACTTAGATAACAGTCGACAGCAGGACTTAAAATTTTACTTGAAAATATTAAAGGGGAATTAAAATATACAAAAGAAAAAGCATAAAATGGAAATTTAGAGAATGAAGCCATATCTCTTTACACTATTTATTGTACCTTTTTCTGTTCATTGTCTTATTTGTTTTTTCATATTATTACAGATTCTTTTTAAACATCGTTTAAATAGTTATGTGATAGTCCATGCATGAATTTTGCATTATTGATTTAACCATTTGACTTTAGTTTTCTGTTTTTCTGAAATAATGTTTTTTGTTTTTTGTTGGGGTAATACATCAGAATGTCATTCCAAAATCTTTTTCTCAAATTGATGCAAGCTGATAAGGTAATCCAGAACCCATCGTTTAACAGATGTCAGCTGCTATTATGACAAAACACATGCATTCACATATAAATGAAATTTAATTATCAAGTCAAATAAGCTTTTTCATTTATACCTTTCTTTATCTTGACAAATACTAAGAAATATTTAATACTACACCTCTGTGATGGTTAATTTTAGATGTCAACTTGACTGGATTGAGGGATGCCTGGATGGCCGATAAAGCATTAAAGCATTGTTTCTGGGTATCTCTATAGGGATTTTTTTTTTGTAAGAGATTGGCGTGTGAGTTGGTGAACTGAGTGGGGAAGATTCACCTTTAATATGTGCAAGAGGTCCAGATGGAACAAAAAGGTGAAAGGCAAATTCTCTCATTCTCTCTCTTTCTCTCTTGTGGAGTGGAAATATCCTTCTCCTGCCCTTGGACATCAGAACTCCAGGTTCCTCAGCCTTTGGATGCCAGGACTTGCACCACTGGCTTCCCAGGGCTTTTGGGCCTTTGGCCTTGGACTGAGAGTTATTCCTTCAGGTTCCTCAGTTCTCAGGCCTTCTGATTTGGACTGAGCCACGTTACTGGTTTCTCTGGTTCTCCAGCTTGCAGATGGACTATTGTGAGATGTCTAAGTCACCATAATTGTGTGAGCCAATTCTTGTAATAAACCCTCTCATCCATCCATCCATCCATCCATCCATCCATCCATCCATCCATCCATCCATCCATCTATCTATCTATCTATCTATCTATCTATCTATCTATCTATCTATCTATCTATCTATCTATCTATCTACCTTATATTCCTTTTGGTTCTATCTCTCTGGAGAACCTTAACTAATAGTCTCCTATGTATGTTTAATGGAACCAACTTTCCAGAAACATTGCACTTGTGAAAGAAACAAAAATCTGTGTTGTCTAGGGTCAGTGAAACTTGTCTTAGTATGTTGTGGCTTGTGGTGGGCAGTCACATGGTTAGAGAATTAGAGGGTGCCCTCTATGAGTCTGCTACCCAGAAAGTATGAAGTATGTTTTTTTCCTTCTTTTTCATGTTTTAAAAAATTGATACACACTTTGGGAGGCCGAGGGGTGGGCGGATTGCCTGAGCTCAGGAGTGGGAGACCAGCCTGGACAACATGGTGAAATCCTGTCTCTACTGAAAATAGGAAAAATTAGGCGTGGTGGTGCGTGCCTGTAATCCCAGCTATTCAGGAGGTGGAGGCACAAAAATCACTTGAAGCCAGGAAGTGGAAGTTGCAGTGAGCCAAGATGGTGCCACTGCATTCCAGCCTGGGAAACATAGTGAGACTCTGTCTCTAAAATAAAAAAAATTGATACATAATAATTGTACATAGTTATGGGGTACATGTGATATTTTGATACATGCATACAATGTGTAATGATCAAATCAGGGTAACTAGGGTACCCATCTACCCATCACCTTAAACATTCATCATTTCTTTGTGCTGGGAACAGCACAAAGTTATTTTGAAATATATAAAAAATTATTATTAACGATAGTCACCCTATTGTGCTATTTTATATTTATATTTATTTTTATTTTTGAGATGGAGTTTCACTCTTGTCACCCAGGCTGGAGTGCAATGGCACAATTTCAGCTCACAGCAACCTCCGCTTTCAAGGTTCAAGCAACTCTCCTGCCTCAGCGTCTGAAGTAGTGGGATTACAGGCATCTGCCACCACACTCGGCTAATTTTTGTATTTTTAGTAGAGATGGAGTTTCACCATGTTGGCCAGAATGATCTCGAACTCCTGACCTCAGGTAATCCACCCACCTCAGCCTCCCAAAGTGCTGGGATTACAGGTGTGAGCCACCGTGCTGTGCTACTTTAATGTCAGCTTTGCCTGCTAGCTGGTGGCCTGTACCCCTCCACTTTCTCCTCTCGATGTTACTACTTTTCTCTGTAGAATCCTTTTTGACCACCCTCTTCTTCCACCTAGAAGTGCTTAATGCTGCTCCTACTGCTGCTCAGCCTAACCCCTTGTCTCCATTCTCCCAATATTGAGAGTTACTCATTCTGAAGTGAGGTATTTCTTTGCCCACATGGGGCAGAGCTATTTCTTCTCAGTTCCTCATGTGCTTCTAGTGATGATAGCTCTTTATTTAGTTTCCTCTCTATTAGGGCTTTTCTCTCCCTGGGAATTTGGCTCGAGTTTCTGAGGGCTGGACAGGAAGGCAATCTGAGTGATGCATTATCACTCTGCATTCAGAACTGTCCTCCCTCTCAGATCTCAGCCTCTGTCCACAGACCAAGTCTGGCTCTCCATCCTCTCCTCTGGGGCTGAACTCCTTCTCTCTCACTGCCTGTGAGGGGATGAGGGGTGAGTTTCTGTTCCCCAGTGGTTTCAGGGCTACTTCCTAGAGGCTGGCTGACGTCTCTCACTGTCTCTCCTGAGACAGTCGTTGGCTGTCTTAAAGTTGCGCTGTGGGTGAGGCTGTCTACAGGCTACCTTGACGTGTTTAGACTTGTCTCAGTTCTCAGCTTCTCAGCTTGAGCTAATGTTCTGGGACTGTCACTCCATTTATTTGGAAATTACTGAACTTGATTATTTTTGTGTTAATATTAATTTTTAAAATTTCACACCGTTAAATCTCCATTGAGTGATTTAATGTGATTAATTTCTTCAGAACCTTGCCCAACAAAATAAATGTTTTCTGCTCTTATTTTATAATCTCTGATCTTCCAGTGTCTTTTATGGTGAAAAGGCAGTCATAAAGTAGGCAGAGCGAAAACAATTCTTTAGTAGTTGTATCTTTGAATACACAAGTTTTACTTTTCTTAAGAAATCTCTTAAGAAACTTTTATGTACTACGATCAAATATAGGATCATGGCAAAAATTCAGAACATATGATAAAAACTGTGTTAACAGAGCAAGTCATAAAAAGAGTTTAGGAAAAAAATGCTGTTAAGTGAGTGCAAATCTGATGTGAAAAAATTTATTTAGTTTCATTTATTTTTAAAATTAAAAAAAATTTTTTTTTAGATGGAATCTTGCTCTGTCACCCAGGCTGGAGTGCAGTGGTGCAATCTTGGCTCACTGCAACCTCCGCCTCTGGAGTTCAAGCGATTCTTGTATCTCAGCCTCCTGAGTAGATGGGATTACAGGCATGTGCCACCATGCCCAGCTAATTTTTGTATTTTTTCAGTAGAGACAGGGTTTCAGCATGTTGGCCAGACTGGTCTTGAACTCCTGACCTCAAGTAATCCGCCCACCTCAGCCTCCCAAACTGTTGGGATTACAGGAGTGAGCCACCATGCCCTGCCAAATTTATTTAGTTTTAATTCCATCCTTTCATCCATCCATCCCTGCAGTCATTCAGCTTCTACCTTATATCAGATGCTGTGCTAGGTGTCAAGGATATGAAAATGATTCAGGCATGATGTGTGCCCCAGAGGTATATATCATCTAAAGGTGGACAGAGATGTGTTAAGAGGTGTTGTAGAAACACCATTTGTGCCCCACATCACATTCCTTTGGCAAGCTCTGACTTAGGCCACAGCTGCAGTAGATGGTAATGGTACATAGTGGTGGCTTCTTCTTGCTAGGGCACTTCGAGTTACTCAGCTTTTCTGCTTCAGGGCTTTCCCTGAAGCTACTTGATTGCCGTGTGTGTGTGTGTGTGTGTGTGTGTGTGTGTGTGTGTGTGTGTAATTTACACCCCAGGGTCGGGGAAACTAAGCCAATGAGGACAAGAGTTGGTATAAATGCCCCTGGTTCCTCATGTTTCAAAGGCCAATTCTAAGAAACACTCTACATGGTTCCTCAGCAGATCCCCCTGGGACTGAGCCTCGCTCACCCCGCAGTTGTAACCCGCTTAATAATTCAGCTTTTATTGTCTTTCCCTGTTACCTGTCTCATTCTCCACTCTCTCTCACTCTGGCTTCCTGGGAACATCATCCCAATTAATGATTTGTACCCAAATCTCTTGTCACTTGCACCCAAGGTCCTGCTTTTGGGCAGAACCCACTTATAAGATTAGTACTAGAAGAAATTTTTTTTTTTTTTTTCTCGAAACGGAGGCTTGCTTTGTCACCCAGGCTGGAGTGCAGTGTCCGGATCTCGGCTCACTGCCTCCCAGGTTCACACCATTCTCCTGCCTCAGCCTCCTGAGTATCTGGGACTACAGGCGCCCACCACCATACCTGGCTAATTTTTGTATTTTTTTAGTGGAGAAGGGGTTTCAGTGTGTTAGCCTGGATGGTCTCCAACTCCTGACCTTGTGATCCACCCACCTTGGCCTCCCAAAGTGCTGGGATTACAGGCGTGAGCCACCGCGCCAGGTCTTTTTTTTTTTTTTTTGAGACAGGGTCTCATCACCCAGGCTGGAATACAGTGGAGCAAACACAGCTCACTGCAACCTCCACCTCTAGGATGCAGGCAATCCTCCCACCTCAGCCTCACAAGTAGCTGGGAATACAGGCACAAGCCATCACGCCTAGCTAATTTTTGTATTTTTTTTTTTTATAGCGATGGGGTTTCACCATGTTGCCCAGGCTGGAAAATACTCTCTATAGATGATAAAGATATAAGCAGAGTTCTCTGATAATTAATTTCCGGGGTAAGAATTGCCAGGAAAGACCATAGGCCAATTGCAGGAGCCAGAGAAAGGGAGAAATTTGAAATTGATCATTGACAAATAAGATCTTCCAATTTATTTAACTATAGCTCAAGATGAGATATTAACCATAGCCACGGGGTAATATAGAGGAGGCTAATTTGCATATCTCTTGTTATTCGGATTAGTTATATCTGCCTGAGGCCTTCTGGGGCTTCTAGATGAGTCAGTCAGTCATTAACAAGTTGGAGTTAATGCCCAGTCCTAGGACTAAGCAGTTTTTAGAACAAAAAATAGGAACAGGTCTATGCTTTCACTTCTGAAACCATTTCTTGATCAGGGAGGATGCTTTTAAGCAGGAGAATGTCAAGGTGCCCAGGCTTGGCTTAGTGATAATGGTTGTGATGAGGGATGAAAGGACAGTTTGCTTGTGACACAGCATGGTGGCTTTTTACTGTCTTCTAACCAAGCTTCCAAAGGAACTTCTGCCAAATTACATGAGAGAAGGACTGAAAATTTAAAGGGAACATCAAAAGGAAAAGTTATGATTCATCAAAGCATTGTAAAAAACTAAAATAATAAAGGCCTCCCTGTGGAATACCAATTTTCTAGAAGAGCCTAATGTCTTGGCTAAGACCCCTGGAGAATATGAGGTATGAGCAGGTCCACGCTGGTGTTAATGGAGAGAACAATGTCTGCTCTCAGGTCCAGATCCTAAAACCATGCCAAGTGGCAGGCAGAACGATCAAGGTTCCTGAGGCCACAGATGGAGGGAAACCCCAGGGACTGGTCAGATGAAGGGAGGTGATGCAGTGGAGGCAGGCGAGAGAACTGGAGATTATGAGTATAATTATCCACATCTCTGTCACTGTTTCTCCCCAGTTATCTTGTAGTTGCACATTGGGGAAACATGAGTTAAAGCGGTGTGCTTAATAAGTAAACAAAATTGTGTCACTTCTCTAAAAACAAAAAAAACATGGAATTCTCTACTTGGGCAGAATAATAAAAGCCTACCATAGAATACGAAGACAATATAAAACCCCAAATATGAGGCCTTTATTTTGCATAATAATTCTTAAAATAACCCTCATATTTACTTCACTTTTCCAAATTCCCATTGTTTATATTTGTAAAATGAAGATAATGATACTTAACCTCCCAAAATTATGTTATACAAGAAAATATCTCTTTCACCTCCAGCATCTCAGCGCCTGACTTATGCCAAGTGTTCAAGAAATTTCAGCTGTTTCTACTCTCTCCTCGCATAAGGCAGGGAAGATAACAGCATTGTAAATAAACCTGATTTCTTTTTTTGAAAACTCTCAGCTTTAAAGCAGAAAGGGAGAACCAGGAAGTAACATTTCTTTCCTTAAAGGCTTCATAATCTGATTTGGGGGTATTTCTTTGGGGAGATCAGAAAGTGGGTTAGATTACCAGGATTATTTTCTCTCTTACAAGAGTCCCTTGAAGATTTATGGCTAATAGGCAATTTAAGAATTGTAAACTGTCTTTACTTTTATGAGGACTTTTGTGAAGTTGCATAGACATTAGGTGATAGCAAGTATGATTATAAAATTTAAGGTTCATGAACAAAATAAATATACCCAGATAAAAATAAATATACCCAGATAAAAATAAAAGTAGTCCTCTTTCTTAGTCTTCACATACATATAAAATTGAGTATTCAAAGTAGTCACAGGCCGGGCGCAGTGGCTCAAGCCTGTAATCCCAGCACTTTGGGAGGCCAAGACGGGCAGATCACGAGGTCAGGAGATTGAGATCACCCTGGCTAACACGGTGAAACCCCATCTCTACTAACAAGTACAAAAAACTAGCCAGGCAAGGTGGCGGGCACCTGTAGTCCCAGCTACTCGGGAGACTGAGGCAGGAGAATGGCGTAAACCTGGGAGGCGGAGCTTGCAGTGAGCTGAGATCTGGCCACTGCCCTCCAGCCTGGGCAACAGAGCGAGACTCCGTCTCAAAAAACAAAAAACAAAAAAAACAAAAAACAAAGTAGTCACAGGACTGTAATACTTACTTAAACTTACAGTGTGTTAAATATGATCACTGATAAATGCCTCCTTAATATTTAGGTGTATATGTATATAATCATGTACACACATATATGTAATAATGTCTATCTTATAAAATGAGAATAATTTCACCATAAAATTCTTATGGAGATCATTCTAGGAAATAAAAAGAGCTTTATAGTTAGTGCTATTTTGTGAATATTTGTGTCCCTTCCAAACAGATATGCTAAAACCCAATTTCCAGTGTAATAGTTTTAAGAGACGTGGATTTGGCCGGGCGCCGTGGCTCATGCCCGTAATCCCAGAACTTTGGGAGGCCGAGGCAGGTGGATTGCCTGAGCTTAGGAGTTCTCGACCAGCCTGGGCAACACAGTGAAACCCTGTCTCTACTAAAATACAAAAAATTAGCCAGGTGTGGCAGCATGGGCCTATAGTTCCAGCTACTTGGGAGACTGAGACAGGAGAATAACTTGAACCCAGGAGGCAGAGGTTTCAGTGAGCTGAGATTGTGCCACTGCACTCCAGCCAGGGTGACAGAGTGAGACTCCATCTCAATCAGTCAGTCAATCAATAAAAGAGATGTAGACTTTAAGAGGCAATGAGGTCATGAGGGCGGAGCTCTCATGAATGGAATTAGTGGCCTTAGAAAAGAGGCCTAAGGGAGCTTGTTCAACCCTTCCACCATATAAGGATGCAACAAGAAAGTGCCATCTATGAAGCAAAGAGCAAGCCCTCACCAGATGCTAAATGGGTTAGTGCCTTGGTTGTTGCGGGAAGTCAGGGACCCCAAATGGAGGGACCGGCTGAAGCCATGGCAAAAGAACATAAATTGTGAAGATTTCATGGGCATTTATTAGTTCCCCAAATTAATACTTTTATAATTTCTTACACCTGTCTTTACTGTAATCTCTGAACATAAATTGTGAAGATTTCATGGACACTTATCACTTCCCCAGTCAATACCCTTGTGATTTCCTATGTCTGTCTTTACTTTAATCTCTTAATCCCGTCACCTTCTTCATAAGATGGGGAGGATGAATGTCACCTCAGGACCCTGTGATGATTGTGTCAACTGCACAAATTGTTTATAGAGCATGTGTGTTTGAACAATATGAAATCTGGGGATCTTGAAAAAAGAACAGGATAACAGCGATGTTTGGGGAACAAGGGAGGTAACTTTGAACTGCCCACCAGTGAGCCGGATGGAACAGAGCCATATTTCTCCTCTTTCAAAAGCAAATGGGAGAAATATCACTGAATTCTTTTTCTCAGCAAGGAACATCCCCCGAGAAAGAGAATGCGCCCCTGAGGGCAGGCCTATGAACGGCCCCCTTAGAAGCGAGCAGTCTTTTATGGTTGAAGCTGAAGGGATGAAATAAGCCCCGGTCTCCTGTAGTGCTCGCTCCCAGGCTTATTAGGATGAGGAAAATTCCTGCCTAATAAATTTTGGTCAGACAGGTTGTCTGCTCTCAAACCATGTTTCCTGATGAGATGTTATCAATGACAAGTGCCCAAAACTGCATTAGCAATTTTAATTTCACCCCATCCTGTGGTCCTGTGATCTTGCCCTGCCTCCACTTGCTTTGTGATATTTTATTACCTTGTAAAGTATGTGATCTCTGGGACCCATACCCTATTTGTGCACTCCCTCCCCTTATGAAAATTGCTAATAAAAACTTGCTGGTTTTACGGCTCGGAGAACATCACAGATCCTGCTGACATGTGATATCTCCCCCGGACACTCAGCTTTAAATTTCTCTCTCTTGTGCTCTTTCCCTTTATTTCTCAAACCAGCCGAGACACTTAGGAAATGGAAAAGAACTCACGTAACCATCAGGAGTGGGTTCTCCCGATACTTGGTCTTGAACTTTGCACTCTCCAGAACTGTGAGAAATACGTTTATGCTTATGAACTACCCATCTAAGGTATTTTTTAATAGCAGCTGAATGTGCCAAGAGAGTTAGTTTTTGCATTTCATTGACCCATACCATTTGAAATGCTTCCATGGTGTTTCTATGAAATCATCATTTAGAATTCAGAATTTCTGTCCCGGAGTTATTATCATAACTGCACAATTCTGTTTGTATTGATTACCACAATGGTTGCTCTCTTGGCCAGGCATAGTGTCTCATACCTGTAATCCCATGCTTTAAGAGGCCCAGGTGGGAGCATTTCTTGAGGCTGAGAGCTCCAGACCAGCCAGGGCAACATAAAAAGATCCTATCTCTACAAAATTATTTTAAAAAGTTAGCCAAGCATGGCGGTGGGTGCCTGTAGTCCTAGCTACTTGGCAGGCGGAGGCAGGAGGATTACTTGAGTCCAGGAGTTTGAGGCCACAGTGAGCTGTGATTTTGCCACTGCACTCTAGGCTGGGCAAGAGACTGAGACCGTGTCTCTAAAAAATAAATAAAATAGTTGCTCTTAACCTTATCTTTAAGCTTATTCTGACCAAAGATTTTAAGTGGCAATCCCTTTTATAAGCAAAGGTGCAATTATTTATTCAGCACCTAATATGAGTAGGATGCTGATATGGTTTGAATTTGTGTCCCTGCCCAAATCTCATGTTGGATTTTAATTCCTAGTGTTGGAGGAGCCCTGGTGGGAGGTAATTGGATCATGGGGGCTGACTTCCCCCTTTCTGTTCTTTTGATAGTGAGTTCTAATGAGTCCTGGTTGTTTAAAAGTGTGTAGCATCTCCCCCTTCTCGCTCTGCCTCCTGCTCCAGCCATGTAGGATGTACCTGCTTCCCTTTCACCTTTCACCATGATTGTAAGTTTCCTGAGGCCTCCCCAATCATGGACCAATTAAATCTTTTTTCTTTATAAAGTATCCAGTCTCAGGTAGTTCTTTATAGCAATGTGAGAACAGAGGAATACAGAAGCTATGCCAAAAAAATGAAATTTCTTCCTGCCTTCAGAAGCTCATATAATGGAGATAGAGAGACAGATGCATTCATTCATTCATTCACAAATATTTATGGAGAGCTCACCATAATCACTGGCATGTAGTAATAACTTTATATCCATAGGAGATGGGTCTACTATGAATTCTATAACAAATTGTTTTGTATACTATAGGGACAGGAGAGACAAATTTGGATTATGGATATCTAGTAAGAATTTCTATAGCATGTATCATTTGAAATTGGCCATGAGGCATTGACTGGACTTTGACATGTGGAAATTGAGTGACAGAAGGGCATTCTTGGTAGAGGAGATTATGTGCACGTATACGTAAACTGAGACTAAAAAATATATCTATTTTTGTTATGTCTATTGTGTTCCTGTGATATAGAATACTTTAATACAATGAATCATAAAGGAATGCCACTATGATTCCTTTGTAATTAGTTGGGGTATACTCAGACCACTCATTCTCTTGAACAACATATAATCACATGGGAAAGGGTGGGTTACTGTAGACAGCTGGTTGGACTGGGCTTGGCTTAGGCAGTGAGCTTGGAAGGCAGCCAGCTGGATAATGGGTGGTGGTGTGCATCTACCGCTTGCTAGTGGTCAACCCATTACATCGAAGATAACTGATAAATATACGAAAGCACCTGCGGAGAAAGGAGAGCACCTCTTCTCTTGCTACCTTTTCTCCTGACGTCTCTCCCACAGTGAATGTGAGATGGTGAAAGCGCCTCTATTTTGTGCTCTCTCACATATGTGCTTGTGTGCAAGCTTTTCGCCCCAACGGGTGTGCTCTTTTGTCCTTTCCATGCTTTATGCTGATAGCAGTATCATCAGGCCTTCAAGGCCCGAGTAAAATCCTTCCTTTTCTCTGAAGCTTCCACAGCCCACTCCAGGCACAACCACCCCACTCCCCTCTGAATGCCTCTACTGTGCCTATTGCCTTTGCTCATCTTAAACGGCTTTTGCACTTTTTAACCTTTTTTTAGTTATTCTTTAACTAATGTCTTGAGTTCTTAATTGTCCCTTAATCATAATAGTTACCATTTATTGAGCATCCTCTAATCTAAGTCTCATAATTCTAGGAGGGGCTATTATTATCCCTATTTGATTGATTGATTCATTCATTCAATAGTTTTGAGCTCCTATTCTTATGTCTTAGCCATTGAGATCTCTGTGATCAAAACTGACAAAAATTCTTATCCTCAAGGAGCTTATATTCTATTGGGAGCAGAGTATGTCAAGTGGTGCAAGGCATTTTAGAGCAAAATACAGCAGTGAAGGAGGAAGTGCTAGAGAGTAGAGGGCTAATATTTTTTAAAGGGAGGTTAGGAAGGGCCTTACTGAGAAAGTAACAGTTGAGCAAAGACTTGTAGGAGATGAGAGAATGTGTGAGCCACTCAGTCAGAGGCGGGAACTGCACCCAGGCAGAGGAAACAGAAGGAAAAAAGCTCTGTGGTGGGAGCATGCCTGGGGGACATGTGAAATGTTTCAGGCCCCCTGGCCTCCTCACCAAGATAATGTGAAGGAGAGGAATAGGAAATAAAGTTAGAGCGGCAATAGGGGCCGGAATCCATAGGGACTTGCAAGGCCCAATCTTTTACCCTGATACAGCTGGGAAATTATTAGAGGGCTTTGAGTGGATGAGGGCCATGCTCTCATTTACTTTTTTCTGTTTTTTTTGTTTTTTGTTTTTTTTTTTTGGGACGGAGTTTTGCTCTTGTTGCCCAGGCTGGAGTGCAACGGCACGATCTCGGCTCACCGTAACCTCTGCCTCCTGGGTTCAAGTGATTCTCCAGCCTCAGCCTCCCAAGGTGCCACCACACCTGGCTAATTTTGTATTTTTAGTAGAGATGGGGTTTCTCCATGTTGGTCAGGCTGGTCTCGAACTCCCGACCTCTGGTGATCATCTGCCCACCTAGGCATCCCAAAGTGCTGGGATTACAGGCGTGAGCCACCACGCCCGGCCTCACTAACATTTTAAAATAATCAGTTTTGTAATCTCAAAAAAAAAAAAAATCAGTTTGGCACTGCGTGGAGAATAAATTGTAGGAGGACAAGGGTGGAGGCAGGGAGGCTAGTTAAGAGACTATGGCAGTGATCCAGGTGAGAGAGGTTGATGGCTTGAATTAGTGTGGTAATGAAGGAGGTGAGAGGAACGTGAGGATTAGGGAGGATAAGCAATTTGCCTGAAGAGTTGCGCAACCCAGAACGCAGCACATCAGAAATCTGAACCCAGGCTGGCCTTCCTGCAAAGGCCCTGGTGCTTCTTTGTGCTTGTGTGATTTCGCCAACTTGGTTAGAAGATAGAGAAAGGACTGAATGCAGCGTTGCTACTTGCTCGACCCTGAGAGTGAATGTCTCCTTAAAATTGGTGCCCTAGAAGCCTCTGTGGCCTCACCCTCATCCTGGTTCCAGGACTAAGCCTCTATATTTCAGGTTTCTTCTAGTGTCAAGGTCAGAACCCTACCCCAGAGATGTTCCATAGCAGTTTGTGAATTGATTGGGAGGCGGCAGTGGAGTTGCTGTTGGGCCCCAAGTGCATATGCTGTGATAATGTGGGAGAACTGAGGGAGTCCTGTGGAGACAGGCAGACTGCCTTGATCCCTCGAGGAAAGCCACAGTACTTGACTTTGTGCTGTTGGCATAGCCCGACAGTCTTTAACTCCAAAATACCCTTAGTTCAGTCTGGTTCATTCGACAAATAAACAAAGTTATAACTGTTTTACCAGCCACTGTGATAAGGACTGGGAATAATGAAAGCCAACAATCATAATAAAATAAAACATAATCTGTCCTTGAGGAATTCTCAGTTTAGAGCCATGACCACAATACATAAATTTTAAGTTGACACGCACTTGCAACTGAAACAAAGGTTTTGTGCAGCTTCTGTTTATTGTGTGCCACATACTTGGATATTTTCTGTTCTCTTTTAAAATGTGCTGGTCATAGCCTTCTAAATTGAGTTTATGACCCACTAGTGGGTTGCACTATAAGACCTAAAATTTGAAAAAAAAAAAAAAAGAAGAGGAAGCAGATACATAAATAAATGCATGTAGAGAGCCAGTGGGGGAAAGGTACAGCTGAAAGCATACCTTTTTTGCTCTTGTTGCCCAGGCTGGAGTGCAATGGCACGATCTCGGCTCACCATAACCTCTTCCTCCCAGGTTCAAGTGATTCTCCTGCCTCAGCCTCCCAAGTAGCTAGGATTACAGGCAGGCGCCACCACACCTGGCTAATGTGAGGCTAATGAGGCCATGTGAGGAAGGACCGTGAGTGATACGATACTGAATTTAGTGTTTCTCCTATAGCTGACAAGGAGATCATGAAAGTTTTTAGGCAAAGGAGTACTTAATAAAGGCGTTGAAGAAGATAGCATTTGCAGTGAGGGAAGAGTCATTCAAATAGTATTTTAGTAATGGAAGCAAAGATGTTAAGCCTCAAATGGAAGCTATAGCATTTATTCACTCATGCACTAATTATGTGCCAACACCATGTCAGATGCTGGAGTGACAATGTTGAAAAACATACAAACCCTGCCTTCAAGGTACTATGGCCAATTGGAAGATATATGATGATGACATCAATTATAGGACAGAGTAACACACATTCTGAGAGTATTGCAGAATTTGGTGAAGAGGAAGAGTGGAAAAATCTGCTTTTTCCCTTTATTAATAGTAAACTTTGACTCCAAAACCAAATACAGTTGGTTTGTATATTCCTTTTTAAAAAGAATACTGTCTCTATGCTATTTACATAGTTAAAAGTTGGGCATAACTGAGGGTCTTCACTCAGGACAAGTCAAATGACATTCACTTTCTTTTCATCAACACCCTTTGCATTTTTCACTTGGTTCTGCTGCTTGGAAGTCTCTTGGCACACCAGGAAACTGAGTGTGTGTCCCTTTTCTTTCTTCTACTTTCCACACGCCAGGTGGACAGGTGGTTCCTGACTTGCAATGGTTTGATATATGATTTTTCAACTATACAATGGGTTTATTGGGGTATTAAATGCATCTTCACCTTATGATGGGGATTATCAGGGTATAGCTCCATTGTAAATCAAGAAGCATCTGTATTAGATTTTGTCTGCTGTAACAAATTACTACCAATTTAGCATCTTAATACAAAAATTTGGTTTTTTTCTTTTTCTAACAAAATAATCTGTACAACTAAGAAATTTATTTTTTTTTACAACTCTGTAGGTCATAAGTTCAGCATGAATTTCAACAGTCTAAAATCAAAGTGTCAGCAAGGCTAGGTTCCTTTCTGGAGGCTCAAGGGAAAAATCTATTTTCTTGTACATTGATCATTGGCAGAATTTTGTTCCTTGAGTCTGTAAGACTGAAATCTCCATTTCCTTGTTGGCGGTCAGCTGAGGGTTCTTTCCAGCTTCTAGAAGCCACTCACACGCCCTAGTTCATGAACCCCTTCCTCAATCTTCAAAGTCAGCAACTCTTCTGCCTTCCTCTTCCACTTTTAAGGACTCGTGATTACACTGGGCCTACTTGAATAATCCAGGATAATCCCCTCCTCTCAAGGTTCTTAACCTTAATTACACCTGCAAAGTATCTTTTGCCATGTAAGATAACATATTTACAGATTCTAGGGATTATAGCATGGACATCTTTGGGGGAGGGGGGGATTATTTGGCCTGCCACACAATGCCTGCATCTCCTCTGTTATCTCCTGAAAATGTAGCCAGTGGCAGAATAGGGAGCCAGATAGGCTGGTGCTGGGGCATTGAGGGTATCAGCTGACACAGCAGCGAATCTAGAGACTAGACCCACTGCAAGAGATGAGGGATTTCAGTTCTAACCCATCAGCAAACTCAGAATCCAGTGAACCTTTTGAGGCAAGAAACGTAAACATCTAACTTGGCATTTTCCTAGCATTCCCCAGCTATAAGGTAGGCAGTTTAGAAAACAAGGAATTCAGACTCTAGACCCTGCTTAATAGGTTCACCAGTGAAATGTGTCAGACTGAGTAGAAGCAGCATGATGATGGTGTGAGGCACACTCTGAGGGAAAAAGAAATAGGGTTAGGGAGGAGTGAGCCACTGTCCCAGATTAATAGAATGTTAGAACTGTCCAAAGGATCTGAGATATCATTTAGCCATGTTCTAGGCCTTGTAGGAAGTTTTCTGGAGCAGGCCTTACCCTTGTATCTGGTTTACTGCTTTATCCACAACATCACTGTTTTAGTTGCTCAAGAAATACTTGAATGATGTACTAGAGTAGAAACTCTGGTTAGAAAGGTGAGTTGACATGATCAAGATCAAACCGTTGGTTTGCAGGAGAGGGGGCATAGACTGGTTTTGTTCTACTAAATTTAGGAGGTAGCTTCCGTAATATGAACTCCTGCACCAAATGAGGCTTCTTGTGTACTTTCTGTCTACCTTGCACATAGCATTTCTTCCTTCTACATGAAATTATTCATATGGAATAATTCATTTAATAACCTATTCATTTAATGTCTAAAACATGAGTCAAGAGACCTGAGTTCTGTTCCACATTTCCCCATTCACTTCCTTGGTGTCTGAGACAAATTACTTAACCTGTCCAAACTCGTTTCTTCAATCACGAGACAGGCTGAGGTTCCTTCTCAGCTCTCACATTCTATAATTCTAAATTTCATGGAGGCTAATAAATTAATAAGCTCCCTGCTATGGTTTGGGTATGGCTTTGGACCTGCAAAGTGTCATGTTGAAATATGAGTCCCAGTGCTGGAGTTGGGGCCTGATGGGAGGTGTTTGGGCCATATGAGTGAATTCCTCACAAATGGCTTGGTGCTATTCTCCTGAGAGTGAATTATCACCCTTGAGAACAGGTTGTTGAAAAAAGCCTAGCATCATCTTCTCCCTTTCTCTCCCCTGATGCCCCATCTTGCACTCTAGCCATGTGATCTCTGCACGAAGGCTCCCCTTTGCCTTCTGCCATGAGTGGAAGCAGCATAAGGCCCTCATCTGAAGCTGATAGCCTGCAGAACCATGAATCAAATAAACCTCTTTTCTTCATACATTATCCAGCCTCCCGTATTCCTTTATAGCAACACAAACAGATTAAGACCCTTACCCATGGACCATATGTCTGCATGTCCTCATATTAGTGTTCCCAAAGTGTGGTCATCTAAAGTGTGGTTCCCTAAGTGTGGTGACTACCATCTAAATCATCTGAGGTCGGCCATGCATGGTGGCTCATGCCTGTAATCCCAGCACTTTGGGAGGCAGAGGCGGCCTGGATCATTTGAGGTCAGGAGTTCAAGACCAGCCTGGCCAACATAGTGAAACCCTGTCTCTACTAAAAATACAAAAATTAGCCGGGTGTGGTAGTGCATGCCTGTAATCCCAACTATTCGGGAGGCTGAGGCAGGAGAATTGCTTAAACCAGGGAGGTGGAGGTTGTAGTGAGCCAAGATTGTGCCACAGCACTCCAGCCTGGGTGACAGAGTAAGACTTGGTCTAAAAAAAAAAAAAAAAAATCACCTGAGATCCTTTACATATGCTGATTTTTGCAGTTGTTAAGAATAATGAATTAGATGTATGGTTTCCATTAGGCCATGCTTCCTTTTTCACTCTATGGGCATGCTACACATAAAAAGTGGTAATATTTTTATGCGTATGTGGCATACTAGGGGAAGAAACCTTAAGATTGTTTGTCTGCCAATGCACATCTTGCTGAGAAACTCTGCCATAAGTATTGAGAAAAACAGCTGCAGAAAAATATGCATATCTCACTTTTTCAAGACAATGCCAAAGCTCAGTATTAGAGTGCATGCATATCTGCATGGATATGTATTATGTTTTTATACAATTACATGTTATTTTATGTAAGTATAGATATACACTATTATAAGAATATTTAAAGAAATGTACTAGGTTGTTAATGTAGGGGAAGAGAAGAGGGAATACAAGGAATAAAAAAATTTTTAAGTGAAAAATTCAATATGTATGTCATGACTCCATTTATACATTTATGTAAAATAATGTATAGAGATGTAAAAAATAAAAAATGCAGATCCAGAGCCCCTATCTCAGATCCTTTCAAGCGGAATCTTAGGAGGTATGGTGACGTGGATGTCTGCATCTTCAACAGGTATTCCAAATTATTCTATAACAGTAAAGTCTGCAAACCTTTGCGTTAGGTGCAAATATCATTAGCTGTAAACACAACATAGTTGGAAATTTCCATTCTGCAATGCAGGCTCAGTTGATCCTCATTGTCTTGGAACATAGTAGATGCATAAAAAATAGTGCTGATTATTTTGAGTCATTTGGAGGACAGGTGGAGGGAGTGAGGGCAAAAGTGGTGAGAGGAGCAGATGAGCTGGGCAAGGACATCCTTGCTTGGGAGAAAAGAGGCAAAGCGTGTAAGAACATACTGAGCCTCCTTGCCACTTTTGACATTCAACCAATATTTCTTAGGCACTACGTATATATGCAGGACACTTTTCTGTATCTTGTTTATGTTAATTCTTAAATAATCCTTTACAGACTCAGAGAGGTGAAAAGAATAGCACAGGTAGTATCAGAATTGGGATTAAAACCTGACACATACACTGAGCAGCAAGTTAAAACCGGGCACTGGGCAGCTGAGGATGCGATGGTGAGTACAATAGACTGCTTGCACTTTTTGATATCTAGAATCTTACAACTCTGCTGTGATCCTCCTTGTCTGCTGTCATTTACTAGTTGACATCTTCGTTGACTACCTAGAAGCAGCTGCTTCGACATCTATTCCAACCTAGATCCCGTCAAAGGGAGATTACAACAAATGTGCTTTTTGTCTGTCATCTCTAGCTAGTGTTTCACAGTGGGGGAAGTATCATTTCCTAGGTGACTTTGCATAGAGCAAGCTCCCCAAAGGCCAAGGAATACTCAATCTAGATTCTTCCAACCCTCCGGTACCCACCAAGTCAGAAGAATTCTGGCTTCCTGTAGCTTCATCTAAGTGCTTTTCTGTTAGGGCAGAAGGAAAAGTGAGGAAAGCGATGCTCTTTCAATAAGTTTGGTGGTGGGGCGGGGTGGGGGGAAGGAATGGTACTGATTTTTTTTTTTGAGACGGAGTCTCGCTCTGTCTTCCAGGCTGGAATGCAGTGGCCCGATCTCGGCTCACTACAACCTCCGCCTCCCGGGTTCAAGCGATTCTCCTGCCTCAGCCTCCTGAGTAGCTGGGACTACGGGCGTCCGCCACCACCCCCGGATAATTTTTGTATTTTTAGTAGAGACGGGGTTTCATCATATTGGCCAGGCTGGTCTCGAACTCCTGACCTTGTGATCCGCCCGCCTCGGCCTCCCAAAGTGCTGGGATTACAGGCGTCAGCCACCGCGCCCGGCCAGTACAAATGAATTTCTTAACACATCTTTTGATCATCTCGTCCTTGGTGTTGGAAAAGACTAGGGAAAATCCAAAAGTGTCTATTTGGTGCCCAAATGCTAGAGTTAATACTCGAGGGCCTTGATCTCTGGCCTCTTACCATCCCTCTCCCATTATTTCTGAAGAAGTAGCCATTTTGCAGATTCCGGAGGATGGCAGCCAGGGCCGGCCCTTCGGACTGAATCTCATCTCATTCTCCAGGCTCCTTGGATCAAGCTGGGACCGGCAGCGCCAAGGCTGCTCTCCGTGATTTAGCAGCAACTTAGAGTCAGAGAGACCGGAAGATGGGAGGCCGGGATTCTCAGGTGGGGTCACGAGTGCTCAAAAACCCGTAGCAGCGGCCGCGTCCCCGCCCCGGGGAGGTGATCTGCGGCTGGCGGTGCAGTGGCCTCTCCAGTGCCCGCGTCCGATGGTCTAGCGCCACTGCTCCCGGGGTGCGCGACCCGCGACTCGGGCTGCCTCCCCCAACCTGGCAAGTGTGCGTCCTTCCCACAAAATGCCACCACTTCCCTAAGTCACGCTGGGCCCCGGGGAGCTGATTTGAAATTGGTCTTCAGAAGACCGAGCAGGGCCGGACGCAGCCGGCCTCCGGCTGAGAGCGGAGGGGAAGCGTCCCATACTCTCCGAGAATCCCGCGGGCTCGTGGCGTGTGGGACGCTTTTCATCCGCTCTCAGTTCCCGGTTCCTACGCCCCAACTCCCTACTCGGTCGCAGCCAAAGCCCGGAGCGTGCGATCCGGACCTGGAGGAACCGGACGGCGAACGCGAGCGGCGCCGCGGCCGGGAGCCCGCCGCACCGGGCATGCTCAGTGGCGCGGCCGGCTGGGTGGCCCGCGAGCTGCACCCGGATCTGCTCGGCGGCGGCGACGTGAGCGCGCAGGGGGGCGGCGGCCTCGCCTCTTCTCTCTCTCAGCGCCTGGGTCGGGTGGGTGACGCCGAGAGCCAGAGAGATGTCGGATTTCGACAGTAACCCGTTTGCCGACCCGGATCTCAACAATCCCTTCAAGGTGAGCTTCGGCCCCAGCATCTCCTGCCGCCGCGACGCGTCGTTGTTTGTGAAAACGGACGAGTTCCGTCTCGCCCACTGCGCCTGCCCCTCGGCTCCCCTTGGCAGCCCAGAGAGGGGCGCGGGGCCGCAGTACCCCATTTGGCCCGCGGCCCCGCGTCACTCGTTTGGGTTTTGGGCTTTGGAGGTGGAACCTCCTCAGCTCGTGCCCGGCCGCCCTTCCACACGTCCCCGACTGGTGAGGGTCGTGCCTGCAGCCGGGACTGGGCCCGCGCGCCTGGAGGGGTCCTGGTCCGCCTCTCGGGAGCGGGGAGAGTGAGAGCCAAGGGCAGGTGGAGTCGCCCCTTGCCAGGCAAGTGTCGCTGGCAGGGCCGGGAGGCGGCGGAGGGGGGCCCGCCCTGGGGTGGGGTTGTCATGGGGACCCGAGGTGGCGGCGGCGGAGAGCTGCGTGGGGTGATGGCAGAGGTGTGGAGGAGGAGAGAGGTGAGGGCACCGAGTATACTGCAATTAAAAAAAAAAAAAAAGGTTGTGTTTTCATTTTTTAAACTTGTGTTGCACCCAAATACCACCAGTGGCGCTGCCATCCCCCCTCTCCTCGTTAGGCTGAGGTTGAGGATATTGATACCAAAGCAGAAGTTAAAAATAAATAAACATATCTGGAAAACAATAGTGCACGTGGACGACCTCTTCCCTACCCAGCTGCTTCTAGCAAGGTAAACGATGGGATATTTTCCAAGCACCTAGTGCGTCACCGGTTCTCTGGGCCATATGAGGATACCATTTCCCACTTGAGCTGCTTTTCTTCTTGGAGTCGACCTTATCAACCCCAGCTTCGGAAGGGCTTGGCACAGAATCCTGCAAAGGAAGGCGGCTGAGATGTTCGTCGCCTGCGTTTAAATGAATGCAACATCTAAATAACTCTCTTTGAAAGTATTCTGGATTTCCTAATGAGTGTAACTGTTAGCACGTGTAATTTGTTTCCAACTGTTGGTTGAAGTTGTTTCTCAATCCCCCCCCGGCCGTGTGCAATAGTAACTTTAATTTGCAATCACACAGAATAAAACTAACTCTTAATTTGTGGTCACACAGGTGTCACTTCTGGCTTGTTGAGTTTACATCTTTTTACTCCTGATTTTATCTTTCATTAAGAATCCTGGAAGAGGAAAAATATTTCTGCTCTGATTATTAAATGCCTGATAATTCCAAGGAGGATTATTTTAATGAAATGATCCTGATTATTATTGACAACTCCACTCACTTTGTAGCAGTGTAGAATTAGACTCAGTCACTGTTTCATTGTCCCTAATGCCACTTAAGAAAATTCAGTACAACTGTCCTGTACCTTTCAGTGACATGGTTGCATTTTAAGACTTTTTTTTTCCCCTGGCAATTTTGTTTCAATTAGTATTGGACTTGCTTCCATGTTGTGGAAAATCGGGTTATTCTTAAATGGTAGACTTTTTAAAGAGACCGTTCATAAATTGTTAAATGGGTGTTATTTTAAAATATTTTGAAGATAAAACATCAAGAACCTTTTAGCCTTTCTTAATTCAGATAATTCATTGACACTGTTTATTCAGCATCTGACGATTTGGCAGTGTATTTTCTACTTGGTCATTCCATTTCATGGTTCATTTCATATTAACTGGCTTTCTTGTTAGGGCAAGACATTGTCTTCATCTTAGCCCAGACTGTCCTTTTGTGACATCTATTATTGCCATGACACTTTTCCTCTTGTGACATTCATAAAGTTGCTGTAGTAATTCTAAACCTAGGAGTTGTTTTAAATATTCATTGTGGCATAACATTATAAATCTTTATAAGTGGATGGACTCAGGACAATGATTATTCAAGTTTGAAAAATGCTTCAGGGACATCATTTAGGTCTAAGGGAGACTTGGTTGTACACACATTTCTGCTTATGATCTTTCTCTGATTTTGGTGACTGTTACAGCACTGTCAGTGTGTCTGACCCTTTATTTTTCCATTTCCATTTATATTCACCTGCCCCTACTCCTCTCAAAAGTATAGTTTAATATCTATATTTTGTCTTTTTACTTTTTCTTATATTTATGTAAAAGTGATTTTTGAAATAACATTTCCGATACTCTACTTAAATCTGAAATGTTCCCAGACTCATTTGTGTTACTTTATGATCAGCCTCCCTAGTAGCTGGGATTACAGGTGCCTGCCACCACGCCTGGCTAACTTTTTGTATTTTTATAAGAGTTGGGGTTTCACTGTGTTGGCCAGGCTGATCTTGAACTCCTGACCTTGTGATCTGCCCACCTCGGCCTCCCAAAGTATTGGGATTACAGGCGTGAGCCACCGTGCCTGGCCGATCATTTTTCAAATCTTTTTATTTTCAGTATTTGAAGATAAAGCTCTTATTTTCAAGTATATGATATTTCTCACTTGGGAACTATGCTGATTTCTTTTTCATTAAATCCTATTTGGTTTCCATTGCCTTTTTCATTTTTTAACATTTCTTTTCCTTCACTTTTATGTTAGGAATACTTTTGCAAGCATCTTTGTTTGAGCCATATCATGAAAGTAGTTTGAGTCTGTTTTCCTTATATAATATAACCATAGTGGTTTACTTGATTTATTGGTTGTTGTAAGGTTATTTGCTGGACTCAATTCTTTTTTTTTTTTTTTTTTTTTTTTTTTTGGTTGAGCCCCTGCTTTATATTCTAGTGGTTGTGCTAGGCTCAGTGAATGGTTTTATGAAATTTGAATGGTTTTCATTACACATCAAGAAACTTGGAATAACTGGAAATCTTAGTGGTCCAAAATAAAATAGATGATTAAGTATGTAGAAGTTTCTGAAGATCCACTCTTGAGCTGTTAAAATGGGGTTTTAAAGCTAGAGAGGGAAAAATATTTTCTATATAGTCAACATGTAATTATGGAAGAATTGCTGTATGTCCTTTGTTTTCTGTTGAGTTTATTTATTCATTCAACAAATACTGAAGAAATATCTCTGTCCTTATGGCTATTAGTCTAACAGTGAGACAAATATGCTTGGAAAATGAATAAAAGGGGAGAGTTTAATAACCAGGAGAGGTCAGCAATATAGGCTCTTACAAGTCAGCATAAGAGTGTATGGTTAAGTGCCAGAACAAGTGCAGTTTGTTCATAGGAGGGAGAAATTAGTAAGTGGTCAGAAAATCTTCATGCTTTCTAATATGCTTTTGTATATTAACATATGATAATTGAATAGGATAGTTCATTATGGAAATAACATTTAAATTAATGTAATTTTTAAATTATGAGGAGAATTAGAATTTCACAGCTAGGAAGGCAAATTCTTGAAATATATTCAGTCAGATTTCAAAGATTAAAAAACGAAGCCCACAGACGCACACTTGCTTATTGTCTTATGCCCATGTGTAGGTAGTATAGAACTGGCATTAGAATTTAGGTCTCCTGATTTCTAGTCCATTGCTGGTGACGCTGTGCTCCCTGGTTGTATTTTTGATACCAAAATTCTTGTTTTGTATTTGGAGGTTAGAGTTGAGGCTCTTGTCGGGAGGCAGCAGAGGATAGGATTAAAAAGTTTTGGCTCAAGAATTTGAAAAGATCTGGGCTTGATCCTGGCTTTGTCGCTAACTGGTTGTGAGACCTTGGAAAGTTACTTAACCTCTTTAAGACTCAGTTTACTATTTTGTAAAATAGGGTAATAGTACATTATAGGATTGTAAATAGGATTAGATGAACATACATTTAGCATATAATAAGAGCTTAATGTATGGTGGTTTTAATTAGGTACTAATATTTAGTATTATTAGTAATTTAAAATTTACGTAGTAATTTAAGTAGCTGTTTAATGGCTGGGCGCGGTGGCTCACACCTGTAATCCCAGCACTTTGGGAGGCCGAGGCGGGCGAATCACGAGGTTAGGAGTTCGAGATCAGCCTGGCCAACATAAGAGACCCCATCTCTACCAACAATACAAAAAATTAGCTGGGCGTGGTGGCGGGCACCTGTAATCCCAGCTACTTGGGAGGCTGAGGCAGGAGAATTGCTTGAACCCGGGAGGTGGAGGCTGCAGTGAGCCAAGATCACGCCACTGCACTCCAGCCTGGGTGACAGTGTGAGACTCGTCTCAAAAAAAAAAAAAAAATTGGCTGGGCGCGGTGGCTCAAGCCTGTAATCCCAGCACTTTGGGAGGCCGAGACGGGCGGATCACGAGGTCAGGAGATCAAGACCATCCTGGCTAACACGGTGAAACCCCGTCTCTACTAAAAAATACAAAAAACTAGCCGGGCGAGGTGGCGGGCGCCTGTAGTCCCAGCTACTCGGGAGGCTGAGGCAGGAGAATGGCGTAAACTCGGGCGGTGGAGCTTGCAGTGAGCTGAGATCCGGCCACTGCACTCCAGCTTGGGCGACAGAGCGAGACTCCGTCTCAAAAAAAAAAAAAAAAAAAAATTATGTTTAATAATCTCTGTATGCTTAGCTATGATTTCGGTGAAATTTATGTTCCTTTTGGCTCTTCTGGAGTGCTGGTAGTAACAGTTTGACTGATCATAGTCAAGGAATCAAAGCTAAAAGTAATTAAGTGCTTTGCCTATGTCAGCCTGCTGGACTAGACCAAGGTTGTCTGAATTCTGGTGCTTTTTCATGACACACAGTTCCTCCCTAATAAAATGTCTCCATATTAAAATTGAGCATAGTGTCCATTTTGTTTTGGCCTCAAAAAAATTAATTTTAGTCTATTGAAATTTTTTTTTTTTTAGAAATGGCCTAAAAATTCAGCATTCTCACTTAGGTTATCTTTTAAGTTACAGTAATCTAGTGACATTCTAAGAGTCGAAGTTGAAAATTGAAAAAGACCTATAATTCAAGTGTGTTATTCTTTTGTCTTAGTCTGTTTGGGCTGCTATAACAAAATATAGTACCTCACAGTGGGTAATTTATAAACAACAGAAATTTATTGCCCAGAACTCTGGAGGCCATGAAGTCCAGAATCAAGGTCCCAGCAGATTCAGTGTATGGTGAAGGCCTCTTCCTCATTGATTGCATCTTCTTTGTGTTCTCACATGGCAGAAGGGGATGGCAGCTCTCTGGGGCCCTTTTCTTCTCCCCTCCCCTCCCCTCCCCTCCCCTCCCCTCCCCTCCCCTCCCCTCCCCTCCCCTCCCCTCCCCTCCCCTCCCCTCTTTTCTTTTCTTTTTGAGATGGAGTCTTGCTCTGTTGGCTAGGCTGGAGTGCAGTGGTGTAATCTCGGCTCACTGCAATCTCCGTCTCCTGGGTTCAAGCAATTCCCCTGCCTCAGCCTCCTGAGTAGCTGGGACTACAGGCGTGCACCACCATGCCCGGCTAATTTTTTGTGTTTTAGTAGAGACGGGATTTTGCCATGTTGACCAGGATGGTCTTGATCTCTTGCCCTTGTGATCCACCCGCCTTGGCCTTCCAAAGTGCTGGGATTACAGGCGTGAGCCACCATGCCTTGCCTTTTTTTTTTTTTTTTTGAGATGGAGTCTCTCACTGTGTTGCCTAGGCTGGAGTGCAGTGGTGCGATCTTGGCTCACCGCAACCTCCACCTCCAGCAATTCCCGTGCATCAGCCTCCTGAGTAGCTGGGATTACAGGTGTGTGCCAACATGCTCAGCTAATTTTTGTATTTTTAGTAGAGACGGGGTTTCACTATATTGGCCAGGCTGGCCTTGAACTCTTGGCCTCAAGTGATCCACCTACCTCAGCCTCCCAAAGTGCTGGGATTACAGATGTGTGCCACCACACTTGGCCTCTGGGGCCTTTTTTAAAAAATAGGGATATTAATCCCATTCTTGAGAGCAGAGCACTGCTGACCTGATCACCTCCCAAAGGCTTCATCTTCTAATACCATCACGTTGGTAATAGGTTTTAGCATGTGATTTTTAAGGAAACACAAACATTCAGACCTTAATTTTCATTTTGTAACATCAAGAATGTCATCCATCGATTTCATTTACATTGACAATGATACTTACAAGTTGATTTCACTCCTCCCTTATCTGTTTAAAATTTTGAGGCTGGACATGATGGCTCATGCTTGTAATCCCAGTGCTTTGGGAAGCCAAGGCAGGAGGATTGCTTGAACCCAAGAATTTGAGACCAGCCTGGGCAATATAGTGAGACTCCCATCTCTACTAAAATTTAAAAGTTAGCCGGATGTGGTGGTGCACACCTGTAGTTTAAGATACTTGGGAGACTGAGGCTGGAGGGCAACAGAGTGAGACCTTGTCTCAAAAAGAAAAACAAACCCCAAAAACAAACAAACAAAAAAGATAAACAATTTTGAGTTGGGAGATTGGCTAGCACTAGGAAAGTATTCTGAGGATTTCCTTTGTGATTGTCACACTTTGAAAACTATCTTTTAACGTTAATCCAGAACATAGTGGTTGTAGTTTGTGGGCATGTGTTATTTTACGTTCATATCAACTGCATGAATTCCTGCTCATTTTTCCTCATGTTAATATTTTTAAAAAGCACATATCGAGCTGCTGTTTTATTTCATAAACTTAAGATGCCATCCTTTGTAAGATACATCATTATCTTATTTACCACTGCCTCACTTATCTGTTGCTATGTAACAATCCCAAAATATAATGGCTTACAAAAACAATTATTTGCTCAAGATTCTGTTATTTGAGCTAGACTTAGCTGGGCAGGTTTTTTCTATTTTTTAATATTCTTTTCTGGAGTTACTTAAGTGGCTTCAGTCACCTGGTTTATGGTTTCAGATGTCCTTACCCAAGTGCCTGCTGGTTACCTGGAGATGTCAGTGGGCATAGCAATTGGCTGTCTTTCATGTAGCCTCTCTACTAGTAATAATTGGGCTTTGTGCATAGTAGCAGCAGTGCTCCCAGAAGGCAAGAGCTGAAGTTACAAGGCTTCTTGAGTTATATGCCACTTCTGCTGTATTCTGTTGGTCAAAACAAGGCACAAGTTCAGCCTAGATTTTAAAAGGAGTGACAAGCAATAGGCCCCACTTCTTGACTGGAGACAGATCTATGAACTGAAGATACACCCAGCATAAAATGGCAAGGCAGTCATAGGATAACTTCAGTAGACACTCCCATTCAAATAGGGAAAGAGTGGGAGGCGTGTAGCAGCTGCTGATCTGTAGCGATTCTGAAATCTAGCCAGGCACATGTTGTTAGGGTCCCCTACATTGGGGACAATGAGTGTTTCTTGATTAGGGCCCAGTTCTGCTACCTGGTATTGGTTCCTTCACCTGTTATTTTCTTCTGCTTTTGGCTCCACCCTCTGAGAGGTCCTTTATTTATTTATTTTCTTTAATAATGAGCCCTGTTGCATCTGAGTAGCATTTTTGGCCTGCTTCTTGCCCATTAAAAATTCGGAGCCCCGAAGTTTCTATTTATTTTGAACTGTTTTTTTAGTCCAGGCTGGCACAACTCTCTTAACAGTTTCTTTTTAATCTTACCAGAGTTCAAACCATGCCTTAAAAACCACATTCATCATTCTTTTTGAGACAATCTTTATTTAGGGTGAAGTGTCAGTTGCCATGGTCAATATTCTTAAGATATTTAGAAAACTTTTTGTCTGGGTTGAGCATCTCATATGGCCAGTGGAAGACTGCTGCCGTAGGAGGCTGCTGTGCCACGTGACAAAACTAGGCTTTGAACACAGTTTTATTTTGGCCCTGTAGCTTTAACTACAGTCATATGAGATGATGGCGATTATGAAATTTTTGAAACTAAACTGTTCTTATGCTGATATTACCAAAAGTTTTTTGGGGATACAATTAATATTTAATAGTGATAAATGCAGATCCAAATAATTTATTGGTTGTTTCCTTAATATGAACCACCAGTGTGATACAGTTGCTGAAAAATATATATTGGCTTAATGAAATTAGTGATCAGTTCCTTAAAATTAATAATCCTACAGTATTCTGGTCTAATAGCTGGGTATTGTTCTTAATTGCAAGTGCATATTTAAAGAGTGCTGTGAAAATACTAGGATGTGCCCAAAGAGGACAGTCAAAATGGTCATGGGACTGGAATCAAGTTATAGGAAGAACAATTTAAGTTTCAATTACTCAGCAGATTTAGTCTACAGAGGGCTAAAGGGAAATAGGAGAGCTCCCATCAGATACCTAAAGGGTTCTTAGTTATGTGAATAAACTTGTTATTTGTTGCTTTAGAAAAAGAATCTAAGGTTAACTGGCAAAGTTTACTTGAAGGTAAATTTTGTCCAAACAGATATTTAAAAATCTGCTAGCATGGCCTGACAATGGTCTTTTGGTAGGGCATTCTTCAGCACTTGCAGGAAATTCAAGCAGAAGTTGAATAACCTATAGAGATGCATACAGACATACCTCAGAGATACTGCAGGTTTGGTTCCAGATCACCTTAATAAAGTGAATACCACAATAAAGCAAGTTACGTGAATTTGCTGTTTCCCAGTGCACGTAAAAGTTATGTTTATAGTATACTGTAGTGTATTAAGTGTGCAGTAACATGTCTAAAAAGTGTATATACTTTAATTTAACAATAATGCGAAAAAATGCTAACAATCATCAGAACCGTCAGTGACTCATAATCTTTTTGTTGTTAGAGCATCTTTCCTTATTGTTGATGGTTGCTGACTGATCAGGGTGGTGGTTGCTGAAGTTTGGGGTAGCTGTGGCAGTTTCTTAAAATAAGACAGTGATGGAGTTTGCCACCTTAGTGTACTCTTCCTTTCATGGAAGATGTACCTGTAGCATGCTGTGCTGTTTGGTAGCATTTTACCCACAGTAGAACTTCTTTCAAAGTTGAAGTCAGTCCTCTCAAACCCTGCCACTGCTTTATCAACTAATTATATGTGCTGTTCTCAATTGTTTGCTGTCATTTCAACAATATTCACAAGCATCTTCACCGGGAGTAGATTTCTTTCTTTTTAAAAAAAAAATTATTATTATACTTTAAGTTCTAGGGTACATGTGCATAATGTTCAGGTTTGTTGCTTATGTATACATGTGCCATGTTGGTGTCCTGCACCCATTAACTCGTCATTTACATGAGGTATTCCTCCTAATGCTATCCCTCCCCTCCCCCACCCCACGACAGGCCCTGGCGTGTGATGTTCCCCACCCTGTGTCCAAGTGTTCTCATTGTTCAGTTCCCACCTGTGAGTGAGAACATGCAGTGTTTGTTTTTCTGTCCTTGCGATAGTTTGCACAGAATGATGGTTTCTAGCTTCATCCATGTCCCTGCAAAGGACATGAACTCATCCTTTTTTATGGCTGCATAGTATTCCTTGGTGTATATGTGCCACATTTTCTTATTTCTATCACTGATGGACATTTGGTTTTGTTCCAAGTCTTTGCTATTGTGAATAGTGCCGCAATAAACATACGTGTGCATGTGTCTTTATAGTAGCATGATTTATAATCCTTTGGGTATATACCCAGTAATGGAATGGCTGGGTCAAATGGTATTTCTAGTTCTAGATCCTTGCAACATCTCCTTAAGCTGATAAGCAACTTCAGCAAAGTCTCAGGATACAAAATCAGTGTGCAAAAATCACAAACATTCCTATACACCAATAACACAAACAGAGCCAAATCATGAGTGAACTCCCATTCACAATTGCTACAAAGAGAATAAAATACCTTGGAATTCAACTTACAAGGGATGTGAAGGACCTCTTCAAGGAGAACTACAAACCACTGCTCAATGAAATAAAAGAGGACACAAACAAATGGAAGAACATTCCATGCTCGTGGATAGTAAGAATCAATATCTTGAAAATGGCCATACCGCCCAAGGTGTAATTTATAGATTTAACACCAGGAGTAGATTACATCTCAATAAAACACTTTCTTTGCTCATCCATAAGAAGCAACTCCTTATCTGTTTAATTTTAATCATGAGATTGCAGCAATTTAGTCACATCTTTAGATTCCACTTCTAATTCTAGTTCTTTCAGTGTTTCTACCATATCTGCAGTTACTTCCACCCCTGAAGTCTTGAACCCTTCTGAGTCATCCCTAAAGGGTTTGCATCAACTTCTTTCAAACTCCTGTTAATGTTGACATTTTGACCTCCTCCCATGAATCATGAATGTTCTTAATGACATCTAGAATAGTGAATCCTTTCTAGAAGATTTTCGATTGACTTTTTCCAGATCCATCAGAGGAATCACTATCTATGGTAGCCATAGCCTTATGAAATTTATTTCTTAAATACTAAGTTGAAATGACTCCTTGATCTGTGGGTTGTGGAAGGGATGTTATGTTAGCATGCCTGAAAACGATATTAATCTCTTTGTACATCTCCATCAGTACTCTTGGGTGGCAAGGTGCACTGTCATTGAGCAGTAATATTTTGAAAGGAATCTTTTGCTGAGCAGTAGGTCTCAACAGTGGGCTTAAAATATTCAGTATACCATGCTGCAAACGAATGTGCTCTCATCCAAGCTTTGTAGTTCCATTTCTAAAGCACAGGCAAAGTAGATTTAACATAATTCTTAAGGGCCTTAGGATTTTTGGAGTGGTACATGAACATTGGCTTCAACTTAGAGTCACCAGCTGCATTTTCCCCTGATAAGGGAGTAAACCTGTCCTTTGAAACTTTGAAGCCAGGCATTGACGTGTCCTGCCTCTAGTTCAGAAAGTCTTAGATGGCATCTTCTTCCAATTTAAGACTGTTTCACCTCCTTTTGAAAATCAGTTGTTTAGGCTGGGCGTGGTGGCTCACGCCTGTAATCCCAGCACTTTGAGAGGTCGAAGCAGGTAGTTCACCTGAGGTCAGGAGTTTGAGACCAGCCTGGCCAACATGGTGAAACCCTGTCTCTACTAAAAATACAAAAATTAGCTGGGTGTGATGGCAGGTGCCTGTAGTCCCAGCTACTCGGGAGACTCTGCAGGAGAATTGCTTGAACCAGCGAGGTGGAGGTTGCAGTGAGCTGAGATCGTGCCACTGCACCTTGCACTTTCATGTTATGGAGACAGCTTCTTTCCTTAAACCTTGTAACCAACCTCTGCTGGCTTCCACCTCTTCTTCTGCAGCTTGGTTACCTCTCCGAGCTTTCATAGAGTTGAAGAGAGTTAGGGTCTTGGTCTGGATTAGGCTTTGGTTTAGGGGAATGTTGTGGTTAATCTTCTATCCAGACTGCTCAACCTTGCTTCATACTACAAGAAGGCTGTTTCGTTTTCTTATCATTTGTGTGTTTACTGGAGTAGCACTTTTAATTTTCTTCGAGAACTTTTCTTTTGCATTCACAACTCTTTGGCCCAAAGAAGCCTAGCTTTGGCCTATCTTGGCTTGCAGCTTGTCTTCCTTACAGAACTTAATCATTTCTACATTTTGATTTTAAAATGAGAGATGCTTGACTCTTCCTTTCACTCGGACACTTAGAGGCCATTGTAGGGTTGTTAATTGGCCTAATTTCAACATTGTTATGTCTCAGGGAATGGGGAGACCCAAGAAGAGGGACAGAGGGGAACAGCTGGTTGGTGAAATAGTCAGGACACACAATTTTTTTTTTTTTTTGAGACAGAGTCTCTCTCTGTCTCCAAGGCTGGAGTGCAATGGCATGATCTCGGCTCATTGCAACCTCTGCCTCGCAGATTCAAGCGATTTTCCTGCCTTAGCCTCCTGAGTAGCTGGGACTATAGGTATGCACCACCACACCCGGTTAATTTTTGTATTTTTAGTAGAGATGGGGTTTCATCATGTTGGCCAGGCTGGTCTTGAACTCCTGACCTCAGGTGATCCAGCTACCATGGCCTCCCAAAGTCCTGGGATTACAAGCGTGAGCCATCGTGCCTGGCCAGGACACACAACATTTATCAAGTTTGCAGTATTATAGGCATGGTTTGTGGCACCCCAAGACAATTACAAATAGTAACAACAAGTATCACTGATCACAGATCACCATAGCAGACATAATGATAATGAAAAAGTTTGAAATACTGTGAGTATTACCATAGTGTGACACTAGAGACATGAAGTGAGCACATCTGTTGTTGGGAAGACGGTGCTGCAAGACTTGCTTGATGCAGGGTTGCCACAAACCTTCAATTAATTTTTTTAAAAAAGGCAGTATCTATGAAGTACAATGAAACTAGGTATTCCTGCATTTTCTGTGTTCTAATAATATCGACTGTATTGGATATTGGACTTGAGTGTGATCATTTCAGCTAGAGAGGATGCTTTGTGTTCAGAGACCAGCTATACTCTGAGCCTCAGCTTCTGCTGAGGGAGCAGCCCTCATGGTAGCTTACACATTTGTGATCATGTCCTCTAGGATGTGACCCTTGCCACCCTGGCCTCAGCTGGCTGATCTTAACAAAGGTACTTGTTGAAAGCAGTGGAATAGCAGTCATGTCACTAGGCTTTTGAAGGCCATTTTCAAGAATTCCTGTCCCTCATCAGAGTTGCTTTTTAACTAGAAGGGATGTGCCATGTCATGAAGAATTTCAATCTCTGTGAAACCTGGCATTCTTCTTTCTGTATGTATCTTTAAAATATTTTCCTGCTCCCAGCATTTGGGGTGACCTGAGTGAGTCTGTCTGTTTCAACCAGAATTGCTAAACAGTAAGTGTAAAGTAACATTTTCTTGCCAAAACTATGATAGAGTTAAGCCTGTATTTAGACCTACAGTTTTTGGTGGTATAACGGAGTAATACATTTGCAAATATTGTAAGATGTTTTTAAATCACAATGGAGAATTTCCCTACTTTCACCAGGTGTAGGATATAAAAAGGTGACATGGAGTTTGGTTAGGTTTAACCTTGTAACAAGTCTCCTTACAACTTTCATTTCAGTTCACTTGTTCCTACTGAGGCAGTCTGTAATGTCCTGCAGCTTTTGACTTCATATAGTAGACTAGTGTTGAAGCCCCTGTTCTCCTTTCTGTGCAGAAGCCTTGCAGATCTATACCCAGAGAGCAATACAGTAATCCCCTTCTCCTTGGCATTTGGCTTTGGGTGCTTTTCAGAATTAGTAATGTTACTTTATCAGTTGCTGGACACTTAAGTTGTTTCTGTTTTTTGGCTATTACAGGTAATGTGTCTATAAAAATTCCTGTACAAGTGTTTTGTTTGATCACCTGTTTTAAATTCTTTTGGGGATATATACCTACAAGTGGAATTTCTTAGTCGTATGGTAACTCTGTTTAATCATGGAGGAACTTCCAGACCCTTTTCCAAAGTGGCTGCACTATTTTGTATTCCTGCTTGCAGTGTATAAGTGTGTAGATTTCTCTGCATCTTTGTTAACACTTGCTATTACCTGTTTTTTATTCTAGTCATCCTAGTAGGGGCGAAGTGGTGTCTTGTAGTTTTGATTTGCAGTCTGCTAATAACTAACGATGTTGAGGATCTTTTCATTTACTTATTGGCATTTGCGTATTTTCTTTGATGTCTGTTCAGATCCTTTGGCTATTTTTAGATGGGGTTATTTGTCTTTTTTATTATTGAGTTTTAAGAGTTTTTATATATCCTGGATACATACCTTTGTCAGGTATGTGATTTGTGACTCCCCCCCCCCCATTTTCTAGGTTGTCTGCTTTCTTGATAACATCTTTTGAAGCACAAAAGCTTTTACCTTTGTTAAGTTCAAATTACGTATTTTTTTGTTGTTTGTATTTTAATGTCACGTCTAAGAATCCTTCGCCAAATCTGAGGTAAAGAAGGTTTATCCCTGTGTTTTCTTCAGAGTTTTATAGTTTTAGCTCTTGCATTTAGGTCTATGATTCCTTTTGAGTTAATTTTTGTATTTGGTATGAGGTAAGGTCAACTTTGTTGTTTTGCATGTGGTTATAATGGTTGTTCCAGCACCATTTGTTGAAAAGATTGTTCATTCCCCATTGAATGATCTTGGCACACTTGTCAAAAATCTCAGTATTCTTAATTTGTGTTCGTGCAAAGGAGATGAAGTATTTTATCTGAAAAAGCCCTCATATTTCATGCAAAAATGGCTTGCAAATACCTGGTAGTCACCAGGTTTTCAGAGTATATATTAACTTGCCCAGCTTCTAAAATTGCTAGAGCTACTTTTGCAACTGCTTCTAAGTCTTTGCATACTTTAATGCTTAAAAACAAATTTAATAGCAGGTTTTACACTTGGTTTTAGAATGTAATTATGAACACATTGTATTAGCAACTTGATACTTTTCCTTTTTTTAAAAAATAAATGCTTCCTTAAAAGAAATACTTCCATTTATTTTACAGAATACAGTTGAATTACATAATACATTTTTGCATATAAGCAGAAATATTGAAACACCTTAAACTCTTAAAGCAAAGGATAAGGTATAGTGTAAAGCGTTATGCATTTTGAGTATTGCTGAAATCAAATTAGGAAGGAGAGATTTGTGATAGTTATACATTAATAATTATAATTTGATTGATAATAGAAGAAAACGAAACATTTGAATGCAAATAATTTAGTATATGTAGCTATTAAAGAATTTTGCTTCTCAAACAGTGAAAACAATGCATATTCTGGAAGCATTCTGTACATGGCAAATACTGTAAGTTCCCACTTTCTTCAAGAGAAATAAGCAATGGCCGAGTTATATACATGCTAATGGCAGCCATTTAATCCGTGGAAATCCTCCAGTGGTGGTTAGAATTCTCATATGATAATTTGGGATATATGGAGAGCACTGTTAAACTGGTAGGTAATGGGAAAAGAGCATCAGGAGTATCGGCCAGTTATGGCCAGGAGTTGGTAAACTAGGTGTAATTTTACCACGATTTGGCACTTTTTCTTAAAAACAAATTCTAAATGGTGGTTAAGCTTCCCAGGCCAGTGCTTAGAATCGTAGTATGTAGCACCAAACCCAAGCATTCTCCACAGTAATATACCCAAAGAGGGGGAAGGTTCATTTGTGAGATCAGGGATTCATCCCCTGCTAGCCTCCCATGATGTTGAAAAGTAATCATAACCTTAAAAACTAATAGCTCAGATATACAAAAAAGAACATTAGATGTCTTTTTCAAAAATCTCCAAGCAAGTGCACAACTCTCCAACATTTATATGAAACCTACATCACAAGGTGATTTGTCATAACAATAAAAAGGAGTTCTTTTTACTGTTATCCTCACTTCAAGTCATGATATATAATAGCTTCTAAAGTCCCTGAGCTTGGTAAGGCAACTAGTAATTTGCATGTCTTGTTTTTGTTTCTATTTCTGTTAATACCAAAAAGTGTGAAAGTTAATAAAAAATTAGAGCCTGCTTTAGAAAATACAGGCAACTTAGGGGTAAAATAAATAATAATTACATGTTGCAACAAAAGATAATCTTGCATTATTATTTATTTTCTTTATATGTTATTTAAAAATATTCCTGTCTTTATTCTGATTCAAAAGGAAAACTCCTGGAACTATATAAGAAACATAACAACAACAACAACAACAACAACAACAATTAAATACTGAAGTTAGAAAAATTAATTTGCCTATGGTCACCTAGCTAGGAGGTAGAGAAGCAAACCTTAAGCTATGTGGTTCCAGAGCCCACTTTCTTACCTACTCCCCTCTACTAGTGGAATACAGACCTCTGCAAATTTCACGTACTCCTTCCTCTAATCTCCCTAACACCAGGCTAAGAACACAGAAATGTTTGCCTGCAATACGTATAGTTTATAGAACTTTTTCTTATGAACTCACCTCTAAGTGGTGGTTAAGTTCCCCTGAGATTCAGCTATAAACTTCCATTAAAAATGTTTATATTAAATAGAAAAAGCATATATTACTACTTTCAAGCTTTGGGGATACATTAATTTGCATTTTTGCAGTATGCTACTTACCTTAGGCTTGCTTCACCCGATAAAAAACCACAAGACTGACTAACTCAAACAAGCATCCCTAGCTCTAGGAAAGTTGCCATGTGGGGATAAAATTGCACCTTTATTTTTTAAGTCTTTCTTAAGGATTTACTATCCATGTAAGACACGTTTATATTCTCTAAATGTTCAGTGCTTTGCCCTACTGATTGCTTTAAGAAGTAATTTGGTTTCTTGCCACTGCTCTATCTTTAGGCATATTATCTTTTTTTGACTATAGTTCAGTCAAAACATGTTTTCATGTACTTCCTATTGCTCAGATATGGTGCTACAAAATAGAATGTGAAATTTGGACTAGCAGGACTGTCTTTACCTCCGTGGTATCTGATAGCATTTGGTATCTAACTCTTTTGCCAGTGGACCATCTAATTTCTATTATTTTGGTTAGATGATTAATACGACTTTGAGTGGACCTAGTGGTATAATTTGAAAAACAAACAAAACATATTCTCAGTCTTTATCAGCCATTATATTTAAAATGGAGATCTTGCCAGTTTAATAGGTCTTTATGGTTATTTAAAATTTTATATAATTACTGTGACTACATTGGAGATTAAAGAGGATAAAACTCAATTGTGTCCAAGAGATTGTTACTGTTGAAGATGGAATAAGAGTAGGTTATTTAGTAATGTATATGGAACTCCCAAAAATCAGACACCGTGATAGTTACTTGGGATACAAGATAAAGAGAAGTTTCAGATGTCAAATAATGCACACTTTGGTTGGGAGATACAACATGTGATAAATGCTTTGATGCTAAAGAAACAAGAATAGCATGTTCTTCATATTGCAGAAACAGAACTTCCTGAGAAGATGAGGCCTGAACTATTTTACCTCAGTTCCCGTAAATGCAGAATATGAGGCAGAAGGCATATGTGTTGTTATACTTCACTTCTCTCATTTTATAGGTAGGGAAATTCAGACACAGAGGTTAATTTTTCTAAGTTTACTCAGGAATGACAGGACTTGGACTAAAATTGTTTCATGGAATTGCTTTAATAAGGGTGAGGATAATGTTGTGAGAAATAATTTCTCATAGCAATTGCTTAAAAGAGCTGCTGGTGGCTGGGCGCGGTGGCTCACACCTGTAATACCAATGCTTTGGGAGGCCAAGGCGGGCGGATCACGAGGTCAGGAGATCAAGACCATCCTGGCTAACACAGTGAAACCCCGTCTCTACTAAAAATACAAAAAATTAGTCGGGCATGGTGGTGGGCGCCTGTAGTCCCGGCTACTTGGGAGGCTGAGGCAGGAGGATGGCGTGAACTCGGGAGGCGGAGCTAGAAGTGAGCTGAGATCGCCCCACTGCACTCCATCCTGGGCGACAGAGCCAGACTCTGTCTCAAAAAAAAAAAAAAAAAAAACAAAAAACCAAAATAAAACCCAGGACTCGGCCGGGCGCGGTGGCTCAAGCCTGTAATCCCAGCACTTTGGGAGGCCGAGACGGGCAGATCACGAGGTCAGGAGATCGAGACCATCCTGGCTAACACAGTGAAACCCCGTCTCTACTAAAAATACAAAAACTTAGCCGGGCGAGGTGGCAGGCGCCTGTAGTCCCAGCTACTCGGGAGGCTGAGGCAGGAGAATGGCGTGAACCCGGGAGGCGGAGCTTGCAGTGAGCTGAGATCTGGCCACTGCACTCCAGCCTGGGTGACAGAGCGAGACTCCGTCTCAAAAAAAAAAAAAAAAAAAAAACCCAGGACTCCTGGCAATATAAAATGAAACAAGGAAAGGACCAGACCCTCTCAATGTCATTTTGGCTGTAGGCTAAGAAACTAGAATTTCTTGCTTTCTATATTATTTAGGTTCATTACACATATCGTTAATCAGCAGGGAATTTTTGCCAAATTATATTCACAAATTATGTTTTGTTTCCAAATATTTCTCTAGAATCTATAGAGTGTACTCGATAATGAAATTATTTCTTGAGGGGGAGGTGCATATAATGTTAATGTGGACAGATAGTGCAACTTAAGGTGATTTGTTTTACTTCCAAGTTGCACTGTCTTTCAGATGCCTAATTAGGAGGTAAGTTGACTTGGGCATGATTGCTTTAGTTAAGTTTCTAATTTACTAAGGACTGATTTGGGTCTATAAAAAATAAGTGAGTCTCTTTTAGATTTGAGTAAGACTGTTATGACCCTTGCCATGATATGAATTTTTCAAAATCACGATGTATTGAATAATTCCTAGTGATTATTAAGCACATATCATGGTTGTAAAAGTTTTGCTAAATACATTGTTGTCTTAGAGTCTCGTTCAGAGTTTTTAATGGCTTTTCCTAGTTCCTTTTCTAAAAAAATGATTGGGTATTTAGAAATATGTAGTACTGTTCCAGGTGAGTGACTTTCTTAGTATTTATTAAGTTCATATGATTGTAGTAACTCTGAGAATTATAAAGTAGGGGAAAAATTGAACTCACTGAGGGGAGGGCCTCTCAGCTTGAGGCCTTTCTTGTTTAATCAAGTTGTCTAGTGTAGTGTATAATCTTGATTGAACCAAGCAGAGCTATTGAAGAATATTTTAATTAAGTTTTATAGAGCAGCCCAATACTCTCTTTCTTCTGAGGAAATATAGTTTTGAACATAAACTTATTTTCTTTATTGCATTTTCTTCCAACAACTTGGTCTTTGGATTTAGATTTGGATTTGAATCCTGACCATGTCACTTATTAGCTATATGACTTTGGGCAAATTACTAAAACATCTCCGAATCAGTATTCTCAGCAGTGAAAGAAAGGATATAGAACCTAAGTCATAAAGCTCTTCTGAGGATTACATGAAATAATTAAGAGTCTGGTATCATGCTAACCTAGATGAATTTTCTTTCTCTCTTTGAATCTGTAGCCTTCAATTTCCCATTGGCTTCCTTGATAGAACTGTAAATGTGCATTTTCTTATAAACGTTTAATACATTCAAAATATTATCTTCTTATACCTCATGAAAAAGTGTGAAGGAAGTAATGGTGAAAATCTGCTACTATGTTATATAAAAATACTGGACTAGAAAGATTCTAATCATGTCTCTTGTCATCCTTTGTAATTTTGAAAAACTTAGAGGAAATTTAAGTCTAGTTTGTCATATTTCTTTTTGCTAACATAATTGAATTTGTCCAAATGGATGAAAGTGAAGTAATTCTGTGAGCCAGTTTTGAATAAGTTGTAGTGCCTGGATCAGTACTGTCCAATAGAAATATAATTTCTGCCACATATGCAATTTAAAATTTTCTAGTAGCCATGTTAGAAAAAAAGAAAAACCAAGTGAACTTAATTGTAAGACATTTTATTTCACTCCATATAAACAATCTTATATCAACACATAATCATATAAAAATTAGAGATAGTTTATATTGTTTTGCTAAATCTTTGAAATTGAAAATCTAATGTATTTTATACTTGTAGCATATCTCAGTTGAACTAATTACATTTTAAGAGCTACATGTGGCTGGTGGCTACGGTAGCACAGGTGTATAGCACATCTATAAAATGCATTACTACAACAACAGTAGATGGCTTTTGCACACTGTAGGATATGTGTGATAAAAGAACATCATTTATTATTGCCAGTCTAAAGTTTGTCTCCAGTTCTTAGCAGTCATTTAACGGTGAGAATTTACCTATCGTTGCAAATCTGTTCAACAAATGATTTCACCAGTTTTCATTGTCCATTCCCAAGTATTTAAAATTTTCAAAGACCTCAAATATATGTACTTCACATTAATTATATCTGTAAGAAGGACATGAAAAGGTTTGTATTTTGAAAAGCTGATTCTGGCTTATTATGAAGAATAGATTGGGATGGGGTCAGAGGATAGGGAGGGAGACCAGTAAGGAGGTCATTGTCATTGACCCATGAGAAATAACTGGCAGATTGATCTCGGGCTGAGGAGGGATTTGTTTGTTTTATGTTTTGCTTGTGTGCATTTTAAAGATGATCAATACTTGAAATGTGAGGTATCTTGCTGGGAAGAAGCAGTTGAACATATGAGAGAAAAGAATAATTGACAGGGTGATCCTAAGAAAAGGTAGGGAGAGATGAAGCTTAGATATGAAGAGAATTTCCCCCCACCTTGGGGGAAAGGCTTCCTTCTTGCTTTTCCTTCCCTCCTCTTTTTTGCTTCCCTTTTCCTTTTTTCCCTCCTTTTTCCCCCCTAACCTCTAGACGATGTGGGAGGTAAGGAAAAAAAAGGCTGAGGCCTTTCTGATGATCTGCAGGACATTGTGAAAACTTCTGTAACACAAAGTCATTCCTCACCAGTTAAAATAACAGTAACTGTTTTTGCTTTGGTGACTCATTGGCAACTCTAGTAATTGCTGTTCCCCTCAGATGCTTTACCTGCTGCTCTGTGCTCCCTTTTCTGGCCACCTTCTTATAACTTGTCACTCTTTCTACCGTGGCTGTTGTCAACTTCTGCTGCTATTATAGTTCCCAATTTTATGTCTCATATTCAGGCTCCTCAAAAATGGGAATAGAATTGGATTGGTTAGCAATTAGCCAGAATCGAGTTGCTTCTGTTGGGGACTGCCAGGTTTGCTCATGTCCAGTTCTAAAGATAGTTACCTTTGGCACAGAGGCCAGTTTCTTATTCTTAGAAATGTAACCAAGTTAATAGGGTCACATGACGCAAAGATTGGGCAAAGAACTGCTTCTGGTTGCTTTCCTTAGAAGGTGTTTTAAGGAAACACGGCGGGTGTTTTTTGTCCTATTCATTACCTAGGATGTGCTATATTTTTTACAATTCTCAGCCATAGGTGGAGAGCTTTTTTGCTTGATCCTTAACTTACTGTTGGTGGTAATGATGATAGCAGCCTCACCTGTCACTTACTTGAGTATTTCCTATGTATGGGAACTATATTAAGCACTTTACATGTAGTAACTCATGACTTATATGATACATTTTACTGATGAAAAAACTGAGGTACAGTGAAATATGAAGTGACTTGTTCAAAGTTTATTGCTTCTTAGTAATGGAACTGTAATTTGAATGAGGCAGCCAGCAATCCGTAGCATAACATTTCTGAACTATGGTTGACCAGGGTGATTATCAAATTTCCCCTTAATTTTAAAGATGAGAAAATCGAGAGAGAGTTTAGGTGACTTGTCTGATGTCACAGAATTGGTCATTGCCAGGTGCTCAGTTTCTGATTCCTAGACTAGTGCTTTTTTCTACTACAGAATAAGTACCCAAGACATAGAAGGTTTTGCATACTAATCATGAAACCCAAACCTGTGTTAGCAGCTATCATAGTAAGTGGATACATAATATATAGCCGTATAATAATCATCCATGTAGATTTTTATGTTATTAGACTACTATTTAGCTTAAAAATGACATATGTACAGAGAAAAGTAAACAGGAGACTGAGTTTCATTAGTCACATAAGTTGATTGAGTCAATCTCCTTATTTCCAGCAGGTGAAAGCACTGTCTCCCAGGTTGAATCTTTCAGGTTATATGTGGCAGTGATTAAGAAATATCCAGTTCAATGCATGGTATAGGAGAGCATTTGGAATACAGTGAAGGTTCAGAAGGTTCATTCCTCTGGAGAATTTGGTAGAGAAACCTAGTATTAAATATACAAACTAATTGTGCTAGATGTAAACTTTTCTTCGTTTGGAAAAATTTGTTTTCATATCCATCTTGATAGTTTAGTGAAATATGAAGTAAACACTGTGAAGTAACACGGTGAAGTTAAGTGGCATTACTAAAGGACTGACAGAATAGCCTTGGCTTAACTAATGACGTAAAGATATAACTCTAATGTCTATGCATAGTCAGATCCACTGATATTTAAATTAAACTGAAGAATATCTTTACTTGCTGCTTAAAAGTTAATGAAATACAGAAGCCTAGTATGATCCTCTAAGTCAACAAAATAAGACTATCTGAGAATCTTTTCCTTATTAGAAATATAAATTCTCAGGCATCATCCTAGACCTATTGAATCAGAAACAAGGTACGTTCAGAGTGACACTCAGCAATCTGGATTTAACAAGCCCTCCAGGTGACCCCAATGTGTGCTGAAGTTTGAGAACCACAGCCAAAGAAGAAACCAAATTATCAGTTGAAAGAATTTCATTTTGATTATGTTGGAGAAGAATAACATTTTCCTGCCACAGTTTTGGAATTATTAATTAGGAATTGGGAAGTCTTAGTTTAATTTTTGTCTCAGACATGCACTAATTGACCTTAAGGAAGTTTCCTGACCTTGTTTAAGGCCACAGCTTCTTTCTCTGAAAAATGGAACGATACAGTCTACCAGGAAAGATTATAGCAAGGATTGGAAATAAATGTAAGTGCTAAATACTTAATAGGCATTACAATATCATTTATCGTTACTTAATTCTTTTTCAATTTTGTTGTCTTCTCCCAGTTTAGAGGGTATGGCTTCCTCAACACTATTTACAGTTGCTAAAAGCTAATTTGAAACATTAATTATGTGATAATTCAGAGATATCAGTTCTTTACCTTCCTAAATCTAGTGTTATTCTTGGTATATTGTGTACATACTCTAATGCTTTGTCATCTAATACTGCATTAGGAGAGTGAACTCAGTTCACTTGAGAAAATGATTTTATCAAATTGCCTGTTAACTTCTAGCCTGGATTAAATTTCTAGAATCTAGAAGGAAACAAGTGCACTTTAGTCACTGTAGTTGAAAGTAGAAAATTGGAAGAATAATTTTATTCTGGGTCTCTTTGGAACTAAGTTATACCTTATTTATTGGCTTTTCAAAGTATTTAAGGTGAATTTTAACACACTCAAGATAATTGGATGTGTTTATTTGTAAAGTGAGAGTTGGACTCGTACTTCTGTGGCACTGAGAGAATGACGTTGATAGCGTGAATGTTGGCTAAGCAGGATTCATCTTTCTGATCCTACATTGTGTCTCCCTCCTTTTTTCTTTTCGAATTAATTTTGTTTTGTAATTATGAAAACATTTTCATGTTTCCGAAGTAAAGGCTATAAAACAGTATACAATTAAGTCTAGCTTTGAAGTCTATCCTCTGTCTTTATTGTTCCTTTCCTTCCCCTATAGAGAATCATTTTTATTCGTTTTTGGATTCTTCCTTTTAAAAAACATAAACACACATTCATTTTTATCTTTCCTTTTGCACCAAAGGTTAATGTTTGTTTACACTCCTCTGCACCTTGCTTTTCTCACTCTGCCCATAGCACTTGTATATCTCGTTATACCATTTTACAACTGCATAATGATACTCAGCTGCATAGTACTTTATCATGTAGATTGTCATAGTTTGTTTAGTCATCTTCTATTTATAGATATTTAGGTTGCTTCCAGTCGATTAAGTAGTGTGGTGCTTCCATATGGTTATAAATAGAATTTTGCCGATATTTCTTTGGAGTAGATTCCTAGAAGTGAGACTGTGGGTCAAAGGATAAATACAGATGTTATTTTGCTAGGCATTGCCTACTTGCCCTACATAAAGGTTGTAACACTCTTTATTCCCATTAGCAATGCATGAGAATCCCTGCTTCCTTACAGCTTTGTCAGTAGAGTATGTCAGACTTTTAGATTTTTTTGCTAATTTGATAGGTGAGAAATGATTACATCAGTGTAGTTTTAATTAGTGTTTCTCTTATCAATGAGATTAAACATCTTTTTATTTACACTTTTGGAACTATCTTTATGCTCAGTTTTTTTCAAGAAGTATTTATTGGTTACTACTGCTGCTATTATCTTGAAGAATTACTCTTTGGGTATTTCCCCACAGGGATGGTAGTAATACTCGTTGAAGAAACAGAGTATCACCAGGCGTGTATGATTTAAGAAAAAAAAAAAAAAGATCACTGATCACAGATCACCACAACAGATAAAATGAAAACATTTGAAGGCTGGGTGTAGTGGCTCTTGCTTGTAATCTCAGCACTTTGGGAGGTTGAGGCAGGTGGATCACTTGAGGCCAGGAGTTCGAGGCCTGCCTGGCCAACATGGTGAAACCCTGTCTCTACTAAAAATACAAAAATTAGCCAGGCGTGGTGGCGCATGCTTGTAATCCCAGCTACTTGGGAAACTGAGGCAGGAGAATCGCTTGAACCCTGGAGATGGAGGTTGTGGTGAGCTGAGATCATGCCACAGCACTTCACCAGCCTGGGCAACAGTGAGACTCCATCTCAAAAAAAAAAAAAAAAAGTCTTTTTCTTGTTTCAAAGAGTTCACAGTCCAATTGGGGGAGAAAAGACTTGCATGAAGATTATCATCGTTCAGAGAAATAGATGTTGGTGGAGCTCTCATAAGTGCTGTGGGAGCATTGAGCCTGGAGTGGAGAGACTTGGGTACAGGGAAGGTATCAGAAGATCATTGCTTAGCATATGAGGTAATATTTAGAATGAGCTTATAAGGAAGAGGAAGAGATTGCTAGGCTGACCCTGCTGGGGAAACTATTCCAACTAGGGGAAGCAACGCAAAGGAAGAGTATGACTGATGTTTGAGGACTCACTGGTTACTGGTTTTGTAGATGATGGTGAAGTTAGGCATTGAGACTACAGCTGGACCATCGAGATTTGATGAAGGTGCTTGTTGACCCTAAACACATTTCTAAATTAGATTAACTTTAGCAATGCCAAGTTGAAAATTTTGATTAAAATGTCATGTTTCTGTTTTCTCAATTTTCTGATTGACACATGCTTTGTCTCTTGATAATCTTCTTGGTCCTTACACTTTTGGGTGAACTTTGGAGGGGAACCCTGGGGAAGTAAGTCAAGTGATTTCATTCCCTCCTTCCCATTTTACTGTTGAGCAAGCCTAAAGCCTTTATATTTTGTCTGTGTCATACTTTTAATTTATCCTTACTACTTCCTTTATGCCAAATTTGAGCCTCCTTATTCAGTAGCTTGTTTCATTTGGTTAAGGGAGAAAGATCTTTCTCATATGAATTTATAAGGCTGGAAAGATAGGCAGGCTAGATGGTTAGAAGTCTTGTATCTCATTTTGAGGAATTTGTGTTTTGTTTTATAGTTTGTGTAGAGCCTTTAAACATTTGAAATGGATAAAGGACAGAGGAAAGAGGTTGGAGGAAGGGAATGGCAAAATTAGCTTTGCATTTTTGAGAGGCAAAGAATGACTGTCTTGAGGAAGGTGAATTGGAGAAGGTACAGTATAGACTAGAGAGGAGAGGTCTCCAGACCAGCAGAAGCAGTATCACCTGAGAACCTGTTAGAAATACAGGTTTTCAGACCCCATCCCAGACCTACTGAATGAGAAATTCTGGGGGTTGGGTGCAACACTCTGTGTCTTATTTGATTTTGATGCACACTGAAGTTTGAGACTAGAAATTCGAAGTTAGCCTACACGACAGTTTGGGAAATGCTTTTCATGTGAATTATGTAGTTGACTTTTGTTGATGTTCATTATGCTGAGATGTTCATTATAAATGCTTTTCGCATGAATTACATAGTTGTGTTGAGATGTTCATTTTTTATATGTATATATACACACACACACTTAATACACACACATACATATACTACAATTTTGTGATTCAGGTTTTTAAAAAATTTCGGTAGGTTTTTGGGGAACAGGTGGTGTTTAGTTATGTGAATAAGTTTCTCACTGGTGATTTCTGAGATTTTGGTGCACCTGTCACCCGAGCAGTGTACACTGCACCCAGTGTGAAGTCTTTTATCCTTCACCCCACTCCCACCATTTTCCATGGGTCCCCGAAGTTCATTGTATCATTCTTATGCCTTTGTGTCCTCATAACTTAGCTCCTACTTGTGAGAACATACAGTGTTTGGTTTTCCAGTCCTCAGTTACTTCACTTAGAGTAATATCTCCAATTCCATCCAGATTGCTGTAAATGCCACTATTTCATTCCTTTTCACGACTGAGTAGTATTCCATGGTATAAATATATATATATGCCACATTTTCTTTATCCACTCATTGATTGATAGGAATTTAGGCTGGTTCTGCAGTTGCAAATTGTGCTGCTATAAACATGCATGTGTAAATATCTTTTTCGTATAATGACTTCTTTTCCTTTGGATTGATACCCAGGAGTGGGATTGCTGGATCAAAGGGTAGATCTGCTTTTAGTTCTTGAAGGAATTTCCACACTGTTTTCCTTAGTGTTTGTACTAGTTTACATTTTCACTAACAGTGTAAAAGTGTTCCCTTTTTACCACATCCACACCAACTTCTGTTATTTTTTGATTATGGCCATTTTTTCAGGACTAAGTTGGTATCACATTGTGGTTTTGCTTTGCATTTCTCTGATAATTAGTGATTGTTGAGCATTTTTTCATGTTTGTGGGCCTTTTGTACATCTTCTTTTAAGAATTGTCTATTCATGTCCTTAGCCTACTTTTTGATGGGATTGTTTGTTTTTTTCTTGCTGATTTGAGTTCCTTGTAGACTCTGGGTATTAGTCCTTTGTCAAATGCATAGATTACGAAGATTTTCTCCTACTCTGTGGGTTGTCTGTTTCCTGATTATTTCTTTTGCTATGCACAAGCTTTTTAGTTTAATTAAGTCCCATCTGTTATCCTTTTTTGTTGCTGTGTTTGCTTTTGGGTTCTTGGTCATAAAGTCTCTGCCTAAGCCAATGTCAAGAAAGATTTTTTCAATGTTATGTTCTAGAATTTTTATGATTTCAGGTCTTAGATTTAAGTCTTTGATCCATCTTGAGTTGATTTTTGTATAAGGTGAGAGATGAGGGTCCAGTTTCATTCTTCTCTACATGTGGCTTGCCAATGATCCCAGCACCATTTGTTGAATAGGGTGTCCTTTCTCCACCTTATGTTTTTGTTTGCATTGTTGAAGATCAGCTGACAGTAAGTATTTGGGTTTATTTCTGGGTTCTCTATTCCGTTCCATTGGTCTGTGTGCCTATTTTTATACCAGTACCATGCTCTTTTGGTGACTATGGCCTTATGGTATAGTTTGAAGTCTGGTAATGTAATGCCTCCAGATTTGTCCTTTTTACTTAGACTTGCTTTGGCTATGTGGGCTCTTTTTTGGTTCCGTATGAATTTCAGGATTGTTTTTCTAGTTCTGTGAAGAATGATGATGGCATTTTGATGTTAATTGCATTGAATTTGTAGATTGCTTTTGGCAGTGTGGTCATTTTCACAATATTGATTCTACCCATCCATGAGCATGGGATGTGTTTTCATTTCTTTGTGTCATCTGTGATTTCTTTCAGCAGTGTTCTGTACTTTTCCTTGTAGAGGTCTTTCACCTCCTTGGTTAGGTATATTCCTAAGTAGTTTTTTTTTTTTTTTTTTTGCAGCTATTGTAAAGGTGTGGAGTTCTTGATTTGATTCTCAGATTGGTTGCTGTTGGTATATAGCATGGCTGCTGATGTATGTACATTAATGTTGTACACAAATGTTTCAGTTTCCTGAAACTTTGCTGAATTCATTTACCAGTTTTAGGAGCTTTTTGGATGAATTTTTAGGGTTTTCTACGTATACAATCATATCATCAGCAAATAGCAATAGTTCGACTTCCTCTTTACCAATTTGGATGCCTTTATTTCTTTTTCTTGTCTGATTGCTCTGGCTAGGACTTCCAGTACTGTGTAGAATAGAAGTGGTGAAAGTTGGCATCCTTGTCTTGTTCCAGTTCGTAAGGGGAATGCTTTCAACTTTTCCCCATTCAGTATAATGTTGGCTGTGGGTTTGTCATAGATGACTTTTATTACCTTAAGATATGTCCCTTTTATGCCGATTTTGCTGAGGCTTTTTCATAAAGGGATATTGGATTTTGTCAAATGCTTTTTCTACGTCTATTGAGATGATCAGGTGATTCTTGTTTTTAATTCTGTTTATGTGGTGTATCACATTTATTGATTTGGGGATGTTAAGCCATGCCTGCATCCCTCTTATGAAATCACTTGATTATGGTGGATTATCGTTTTGATGTGCTGTTGGATTTGATTAACTAGTATTTGGTTGAGGATTTTTGCATCTCTGTTCATCAGGGATGTTGGCCTGTAGTTTTTTTTTTTGTTATGTCCTTTCCTGGTTTTGGTATTAGGGTGATGTTGGCTTCATAGAATGATTTGGGGGGATTCCCTCTTTCTCTTTTGTGATAGTGTCATTAGGATTGATACCAATTCTTCTTTGAATGTCTGATGGAATTCAGCTGTGAATCCATCTGACCATGGACTTTTTTTTGTTGGTAACTTTTTAATCACCACTTCAATCTCACTGCTTGTTACTAGTCTGTTCAGAGTTTGTATTTCTTCCTAGTTTAATCTACAAGGGTTGTATATTTCCAGGAATTTATCCATCTCCTCTAGGTTTTCTAGTTTATTTGTGTAATGGTGTTCGTAGTAGCCTTGAATAATCTTTGTATTTCTGTGGTATTGGTTGTAATATCTCCTGCTTCATTTCTAATTATGCTTATTTGGATCTTCTCTCTTTTTTTCTTGGTTAATCTTGCTAATGGTCTATTTCTCATTTCAAAAAACCAACTTTTTGTTTCTTTTATCTTTTGTGTTTGTTTGTTTCTATTTCATTTAGTTCTGTTCTGATCTTGGTTACTTCTTCTTTTGGGTTTGGGTTTGGTTTGTTCTTGTTTCTCTGTTTCCTTGAGGTGTGACCTTAGATTGTCTGTCTGTGCTCTTTCAGACTTTTTGATGTAAGCATTTGATACTATAAACTTTCCTTTTAGCACCACTTTTGCTGTTTCCCAGAGGTTTTGGTAGGTTGTGTCACTATTATTGTTCAGTTCAAATACTTTTTAAATTCCCATCTTGATTTTAATGTTGATCCAATCATCATTCAGGAGCAGGTTATTTAATTTCCATGTATTTTTATGGTTTTAAGGGTTCCTTTTGGAGTTGATTTCCAAGTTTATTCCACTGTGATCTGAAAGAATACTTGATATAATTTTGATTTCCTTATATTTGTTGAGACTTGTTTTGTGCCCTATGATGTGGCCTGTCTTGGGGGATGTTCCATGTGCTGATGAAGACAATGTATATTCTGCAGTTGTTGGGTAGAATATTCTGTAAATGTTAAGTCCAGTTGTCCTAGGGTATAGTTTAAGTCCATTGTTTCTTTGTTGACTTTTTGTCTTGATGACCTGTCTAGTGCTGTCAGTAGAGTACTGAAGTCCCCCACTATTATTGTGTTGCTGTCTATCTCATTTCATAGGTCTAGTAGTAATTGTTTTATAAATTTGGGAGCTCCAGTGTTAGGTGCATATGTATTTAGGATTTTGATATTTTCCTGTTGCACTATTCCTTTTATCATTGTATAATGTCCCTCTTTGTCTTTTTTAAGTACTGTTGCTTTAAAGTTTGTTTTGTCTGATATAAAAACTACTTTTGCTTTTGGTGTCCATTTGCATGAAATATCTTTTTCTAGTCCTTTACCTTAAGTTTATGTGAGTGCTTACGTGTCAGGTGAGTCTCTTGAAGACAGCAGATAGTTGGTAAATTCTTATCCATTCTGCCATTCTGTATCCTTTAAGTGGAGCATTTAAGCCATTTACAAACAATGTTATTGAGATGTGAGGTACTGTTCTATTCATTGTCCTATTTGTTGCCTGAATACCTTTTTCTTCTTCTTTTTTTTTTTTTCTGTTGTGGTGGTGTTTTATAGGGGCTGTGAGATTTATGCTTTAAGGAGATTTTATTTTGGTGTATTTTGAGGATTTGTTTCAAGATTTAGAGCTCGTTTTCATATTCTCTCAGCGTTTGTTTGTCTGAAAAAGTCCGTATTGTTCATTTATAAAGCTTAGTTTTGCAGGATACAGAATTCTTGGCTGATAATTGTTTTATTTAAGGAGATTAAACGTAGGACTTCAGCTCTTCTAGCTTGTAGGATTTCTGCTGAGAAATGTGCTGTTAATCTGATAGATTTTTCTTTATAGGTTACCTGATGCTTTTGCCTCACAGCTCTTTAGATTCTTTCCTTTGTCTTGACTTTAGACAACCTGATGACTGTGCCTAGGTGATGATCTTTTTATGATGAATTTCCCAGGTGTTCTTTGAGCTTCTTGTATTTAGATGTCTAGATCTCTAGCAAGGCCGGAGAAGTTTTCCTCAATTATTCTCTCAAATATGTTTTCCAAACTTTTAGATTTCTCTTCTTCCTCAAGAACAATTATTCTTAGGTTTGGTTGTTAAACATAATCCCAAACTTCTTGGAGGCTTTTTTCATTTTTCAAAATTCTTTTTTCTTTGTCTTTGTTGGATTGGGTTAATTCGAAAGCCTTGTCTTTGAGCTCTGAAGTTCTTTCTTCTACTAGTTCAATTTTATTGCTGAGACTTTCCAGTACATTTTTCATTTCTCTAAGTGTGTCCTTGGTTTCCAGAAGTTGAGATTGTTTTTTATTTATGCTATTTCACTGAAAATTTTTCCATTCGTATCCTGTATTCATTTTTTTAAAAAAATTCTTTAAGTTCGACTTTACCTTTCTCTGGTGCTGCCTTGATCGGTTTAAAAGTTGACCTGTATTTTTTTTCTGGCATGTTAGAGGTTTTGTGTTGGTTTGGATTCATTGCTGGTAAGTTAGTGTGATCTTTTTGGGGTGTTGAAGAACCTTGTTTTGTCATGTTACTGGAATTGTTTTTTTTGGTTCCTTCTCATTTTGGTAGACTATATTGGGGGGAAGATCTGGAACTCAAGGGCTGCTGTTCAGTATCTTTTGTCACACGGGGTGCTCTCTTGATGTGGTGCTCCCCGCTTTCCTATAGGGATGGGGCGTCCCGAGAGCTGAACTACAGTAATTGTTATTTCTCTTCTGGATCCAGCCCAGTGGAGCTACTGGGCTCTGGGATGGTACTGGGGACTGTCTGCAAAGAGTCCTGTGATGTGATCCGTCTTCAGGTCTGTCAGCCGTGGATACCAGCACCTGCTTCCATGGAGGTAGCAGCAGAGTGAAGTGGACTCTGAGGGTCCTTGGTTGTATTTTTAAGAATGCTGGTTTTATGTTCATTGGCCTCCAGCCAGGAGGTGGCACTTTAAAGAGCACATTAGCTGCAGTAGTAGAGGAAGACCAGGCGATGGGCGGGACCATAGAGCTCCCAAGAGATTGTGTCCTTTGTCTTCGGAGTTCCTTGGCTGTCTCAGGAGCCTGCAGCAGCAATCCATCTTCTTCAAAGGGTCTGGATTCTCTTGGCTTTCCTGGTATGTTCCTGCATAGTTTTTGGAGCGAGAATGCGCGATGTAGGTCTCCATGTGATGCTCTGTCCATTGAGTGGGAGCTGTAAGTTAGTATTGCCTCCTATCTGCCATTTTTCCCTCTCACCATGTGATTTGGTTATTTTTATGAAAGTCTAATATTAAAAGATTTGAAAAGTTGGAATGGTGTGATCATGTGTTATACTTGGAAAAGGGAAGACAGTCTATGATCATGTGGTGAAATAAACTACAGTAAAGTAGAGATATTGGAGTAGAATAAAACAAGTAAGAGGTATTTAATATTGAATGCTCTAGATGTTGGCTGTATATGACATTGATTTGTAATGTAGTATGAAATCTTCAGTGGGAGAAATTGAAACTGTTATAAAAAGGGGGAACATGAATTCTTTGTTGAGGCCAAAGGAAATGATAGTGGGTCTGCCTGAGATTTGTTAAGATGCTCTTGTGTAGTCAGTTCCACACAGCTATTAAGAGGTGGTTTACTTTTTATCTTGATGTAATAGCTTGCAGCTGATTTGAATCTCGCTCAGTTTTTGTTTTCCTTTGAGAATGTGAAGGTTGTATGGGTTTAAATTTCACCATTGTTGAAATGAGACAGTAAATCTGAGAATCTTCTTTTATTTTCCTCTGATAGCTTTGCTGGGTGACCACAAGTATAGAAAAGCAAATGGTATGTAAATATCAAAATTTTTTTTTAAAGGTAAGTCATCTTTTTTTTCTCCTTTGAATTTTATTCTAGGATCCATCAGTTACACAAGTGACAAGAAATGTTCCACCAGGACTTGACGAATATAATCCATTCTCGGATTCTAGAACAGTAAGATTATTCTTGCTTTTAAATGTTTAAAATGAAATTCAATAGGAATTATATTTCAACTATGGTTTCTTTTTTGTTGGGTTGGTTAAACTTAAAACAAATTGTTAATATTTTATTTAGTATTCAGCAAGCTTGGCTTTTTTTTTTTAATATGTAGAAATATTAGTAGTAATTGAAGATTACCATGATGATCCTAGTGAAATACTTCAAATTTTCTTTTATGTTTTACAAATTAAATCACAATAATCTTTCTAAAATGTAAACTTTTCTACACTACTTGAAATACTAGGAATTAGAGAAATATTTCTTGGTGTACATGTTGTCTGCCTGATAATGTGGGGTGACTTTTTTTTTTTACGTGGAAACTGTGTAGAACTGTAACATGAATGTTTGTATGATTGTCATTTGAATTAGATTATTCTGAATAGTACTAGCCTTCTGTTCTGGCAGAGTAGACTCTTTGGAACTTTACCCAGGCTAGGAAAGCATATTTTTGCCCTCAAAATTTAGTTATTTTTTTCTTTTTCTTTTAAAAATTTATTTATTGTAGAGGCAGGGTCTTCTATGTTTCCCAGGTTGGTCTTGAACTCCTGGTCTCAAGCCATCCTCCCACCTCAGCCTCCCAAAGTGCTGCAACTACAGACGTGAGCCATGGCACCTGGCCTCAAAATTTAGTCTTGATTTATAAAATGTACAAGTATTAAAAAATCCTCATAAAACAATGGTTTGCTACTCTAGATGTATATTAGAAGCATCTGGGGGACTTTATTACACTACTCCTTATGGCCCTAATCTCTTAGAGTTAGGACTTTTTTTTTTTAAGTTCTTTTGATGATTTTATTGCAACCTGGATTTGGAAACTGTTGAGGTATATTCTGTTGAAAATTATCCCCAGAATTTCTGTGGCAAATAATTTCATCTCCTGTATTTGGGTCCCCCTCCAATACTTTGTTACCTTGCCCTGTGCATCTCTTCTATTTGGCTGTTCCTGAGTTGTGTCCTTTAATAAGCTGCTAACAGTAAGTAAACTGTTTCCTTGAGTTCTGAGAGCCCTTCTAGAAAATTATCAAACCCGAGGAGAGGGTCATGGAAACCCCCAGCTTATAGCAAGTTAGTCAGTATGGGTGGCAATGTGTGACTTGTGACTGGTGAAATGAGCTCTTAACCTGTGGGATCTGTGATAATCCAGGTAGGTAGTATCAGAATTGAACTGAATTGTAGGACATCTAGACGGTGTCCAAAGAGTTGGAGAATTGGTTGGTGTGGGGGGAAAAACCCCACATATTCGATGTCAATAGTATTGTTGGTAAAAACAGTCCAAAAGTAAAAGCATTAAAATAAGAATGAACTTTTAAATTTCTCTTTATTTCAAAGCCCTCATTTAACAGCCTTTGCTTATATATAGCAAATTAATCCCAGGTTGGGATCACTGAAGTGCTTTTTGAGCATGTAAATTACAGGTTAAAACATGTGAAATAGCCAATAAGCTGACCAGTTTTGGTATATAAAAATGGTGGTGTCATATGATTCAACCTTTTAATGAATTAGTGCTGTGAGTATGTGAGAGTGCAATTTGGGTAGTAGTTGTTGAAGGGAAAAAAAGAAGAGCTGGCAAATTATATTCCTCTGTATGTAGTTCTTTTAACTTGATTTCTAGGAGGTGGAGATGGGAACAAGACCATTTTTAAAGTTTGTCGATAAAGAATGAAAAATTTTTATATAAATGTTTGGAAAACTTTACTAGCAAGAAATATGTTTAGCATTTTTATATAGTTAGCAGCTTTAGATTACTCTTATCTGTTGTAGTATTCTTCATCAAGCTGTCTACTTTGTGCCATGTGCTTTGCCTGTATTATCTTATTAAATTCTGATAACATTCAAAATTGATATTTTAAATTTCCATTTTACTAATAAAGAATCTGAGACACAGGTCAGCTAGCAAGTAAAGTGGCAGAACTGGCTTGTTAACTCATGTGTTATCTGTAAAGTTTTTGCCTTTTTCATTTTGCTAGTGCTGTCTTTGGAGATAGTTACTTAAGAAGTAGAAAAAATAGTCCTGGTCTTTGAAAGATTTCTCACCTAATTGGTGTAATTAAAAATTACACAGACACAAAGAAGATATATCCAGAACAAATCAAACAAAATATAAATAATGATTCTGAATGTTGAGACTTTATGGTTACAGAAAGATTTTCTGAAAGTGAATAATCTTGAGCAGGGAGCTAGGCAATAATGAGAAGCCACTTTACAATGAAATGCTTCCCTTAGATTTGATGAACAGTGATATGGTGTCAGAACCAGGAAAATTGTTATGAGAATTGGGTGTATTTTCCTCTGCACTGTTAACATGATGGAAAACACAGTTTAAATATTAAATATTCCTTTATTATATGATGTGATTTCACAAATTTGTCCATTTTTGTGGCTGTGATTATTTTCCAAAGACATTAGGTGTACTTAGATAATTGATTTAAGTGGTACATTAGCATTAGACCTTGGTCCTGTTTTAGTTAATTGGTAGTATTCATATTTTTATCATAGGACAGTGTTTGTGAAACTGAAGCTTTTTGATTGCTGTATCAGGGTATAGTGAGCTACGTGAGGTCAAGAAGGAAGATCTTCTAGCAGAATGCCTGAGTGTATAATCTTGCTAAGATTTAGAAAGTTCCTGCCCTCTTCTTCTTTTTTATTAAAATTGTTTTCTTTTGTACTTACTTTCTGAGTACAAAGAGGACCTGCATTTTAACCTAGGCCCTACCACTATGCAGTTGGTAACTTTAGGCAAACCATATAACCTCTTTGGAAATATATATATAGATAGATAGATAGATAGATAGATAGATAGATAGATAGATAGATAGATTTTTTTTTTTTTGCAGTGAAGGCAGGGAGGAAAATGTTGAGTTAAATAATTTTATTTTTTTATAGACACAGGTTCTTGCTTTGTTGCCCAGGCTGGTCTCAAACTCCTGGACTCAAACGATCCTTCTGCCTTGTCCTCCCAAAGTGTTGGGATTACAGGCATGAACCACCATGCCTAGCTGAGTTAAATAATTTAGTATTAGTGTCTCTTGAAAATTAAGACTAAAGCATTTAGCTACAGGGACTGACTGGATATAATTGTACATGGTAGTTTACTCATCTTTAATACTGTGAAAGCATTCTGTATAGTTAACACCTGTCTTTATTTTCTCTCGCTGTGCACTTCTTTTTTCTCTTTTTCTTTCCTTTCTGCTTCTCGCTGTTTTGTCATTCTTGGAGCTCATTATCTGTCCCTTCTGGAACCACTTTGTTTCCAGTCTCATTTAATGTTACTGTTGAGTTATATCCTAGTATCATTGGCTAGAAACACCCGAGTTGTCTTTGGCACTAACAGCTTCTTTTCCTAAATCTAATCAGTTGCTGCATCCTGTCACTTATCCCTGCTGGAGATATGACCTGTCTGTTCTTTTCATTCTTTCTTACCTGGCCTAATTCAGGCACTCATGTGAAATGATAGAATGACCTATCTAGTTATCTACTTCCAGCCTCTTCAAATCCCTTTTTATACTGTGACTGGACTATTTTCCTAAAGCAGAGGTCAGAGTAGGTCATCTGCCCTCCTTAGAAATGATTATGCATTGCCTACTCAGTAGTTTGCCATGTGAGACCATACGTGGTTTGACTTCAGACTTTTTGTTTTTATTTTAATTTTGTTTTCATGGACTATTTTTTTAGGCTTTCAGAACAATTGAGCAGAAAGTACAGAGTACCAGTTTGTTTTCTCCAGACTATCTTTTTACTCTTATCTTCTAATGTGCCATTTGCTCCAGCCAAAGTCTAATTAACTCATGAGCCCCTGACCCTATTGAGACCATCTCCCCATTGTATAGAGTCAAAAGAGACTGTGGGTGATCATAAAGCTTGACTTCTGTAGGTTTTCAGTGGATCCAGATGAATACTTCACACTGGATATATCCATTTTCTGTTGCTGCAGGATTTTTGCAGCAGTGGAGAGCAGAGAGTTGTTTTTAGGGGAGAGGATGAGAGAAATGGGGGCTGGAAAGGGAAAGGAGGTTAAGATAAAGTTTTGTTACAGAGTTACAGTAATGAAGACAGTATGGTACTGGCATAAACATGCAAATCAGTGGAACTGACAGCCCAGAAATAAACACTTACATTTATGATCAACTGATTTTTGACAAGATTGTCAAGATAATCCAGTGGGAAAGAATAATCTTTTCAGTAAATGGTGCTGGAATAACTGGATGTCCACATACAGTAGAATGAAGTTGGACTCCTACCTCATCCCATACATTAAAAATTAACCCGATCATAGACCTAAAGGTAAGCACTGAAACTACACATAGGAGTAAATCTTCATTACCTTTAGTTAGGCCATGGTTTCTTAGATGTGACATTGAAAATACAAACAACAAAAGAGAAAACAGGCAATTTGGACATCAAAATTTAAAACTTTTTGTCCAAGAACACTATCAAGAAAGTGAAAAGACATCTCACAGAATGGGAAAATGTTTGCAGATCACATATTTGATAAGGGACTTGTATCCAGAATATATATTAAATTCTTACAGTTCAATATTAAAAAGACAACCAGGCTAGGTGTGGTGGCTCATGTTTGTAATCCCAGCACCTTGGGAAGCTGAGGTGGGTGGATCATTTGAGGTCAGGCATTTGAGAACAGCCTGACCAACATGGCAAAACCCCATCTCTACCAAAAATACACAAATTAACCAGGTGTGGTGAGTCCACATGCCTGGAATACATGCCTGAGTCCCAGCTACTCAGGAGGGTGAAGCAGGAGAATCACTTGAACCTGGGAGAGGGAGGTGGCAGTGTTCCAAGATGGTGCCACTGCATTCCATCCTGGGAGACAGAGGAAGACTTGAAGACTTTGTCCCGCCCCGCCCCCCACCCCCCACAAAAAAAAGACAACCCAGTTTATAATGGGATAGAAATTTTGAATAGACGTTTCTCCTAAGAAGATAAATGGCCGATCAGCACGTGAAAAAATGTTCAACATTGTTAGCTGTCAAGATGCAAATGAAAACCACAAGGAGGTTACCACTTCACATCTACTAGGATGTCTATAATCAAAGAGGCAATAGCGAGTATTGGCACGGATGTGGAGAATTGGAACCTTCACATACTGATGATGGGAATGTAAAATGGTGCAGCTGCTTTGGAAAACAGTTTGCTAGCTCTAGGCATTTGTTAAACATAGAGTTACCATATGACCAAACATAGAGTTACCATATGACCCTGTAATTCCACTCTTAGGTATATGCCCAAGAGAAGTGAAAACATACGTCCACATAAAAACCAGCACACAAATTCAGCCAAAAATTGGAAATAACCTATGTTCCTATCAACTGATGAATGGATAAGTAAAACCTAGCATAAAAATAAATGAAGTAGTTACTACAACATAATTGAACTTTGAAAACATTATGCCTTCACCATTATCAGCATCCTCCACCAGAGTAGACATTTGTTACAATTGGTGAATGTATATTGACACATCATAATCACCCAGAGTCTATAGATTACGTTAGGGTTCCCTTCTTTTTTTTTTTTTTTGAGGCAGGGTCTCACTCTGTTGCTCAGGCTTCAGTGAAGTGGCATGATTGTAGCTTACTGTAACCTCAAACTCCTGGGCTCAAACAGTCTTCCCACCTTGGCCTCCCAAAATCCTAGGATTACAGGTGTAAGCCACTGTTCCTGGCCCAGGTTCGCTTTTTTTTTTCTTTTTTTTGAGACAGAGTCTTGCTCTGTCACCCAGGCTGGAGTACGATCTTGGCTCACTGCAACATCCACCTCCTGGGTTCAAGTGATTCTCCTGCCTCAGCCTCCTGAGTAGCTGGGATTACAGGTTTGCGCCACCCGCACCCATCTACTTTTTTGTATTTTTAGTAGAGATGGGGTTTCACCATGTTGGCCAGGCTGGTCTCAAACTCCTAGCTTCAAGTGATCCACCCGCCTCAGCCTCCGAAAGTGTTGGGATTACAGGCGTGAGCCACTACCCCTGGCCCCAGGGTTCATTCTTGATGTTGTACATTCTGTGGGTTTGGACAAATGTATAATGACGTATATCCATCATTATAACGTCACACAGAGTACTTTCATTGCCTTAAAAATCCTCTGTGCTATACTTATTCATCTTCCTGCCCCTTCACAGACCCTGGCAACTACTGATCTTTTTACTATCTCCATAGTTTTGCCTTTTCCACAGTGTCATATAGTTGGAATCATATATAATGTAGCCTTTCAGATTGGCTTCTTTCTCTTAGTAGTATGCATAATAAGGTTCCTCCATGTCTTTTCATGGCTTCTTAGCTCATTTCCTTTTAGTGCTGAATAACATACTATTGTCTGGATGTACCACAGCTTATTTAGCCATCCACAAACTCAAGGACATCTTGATTACCACCAAATTTTGGCAGTAATGAATAAAGCTGCTATAAATAACTGTATGTGGGTTTTTTGTATGGATGTAAGTTTTCAGTTCCTTTGGATAAATACCAAGGAATAGAATTACTGGACCATATGGTAACAGTATGTTTAGTTTTGTAAGAAACTGCCAAACGATCTTTCAAAGTCTGTACCATTTTGCACTCCATCCAGCAATGAATGAGAGTTTCTGTTGCTCTACATCCTCTCCCAACATTTGGTGTTATCAGTGTTTTGGATTTTGGCCATTTTAATTGGTATGTAGTGGTATGTCATTGTTTTAGTTTGCATTTCCCTGATGATATATGATGTGGAGCACCTTTTTATATGCTCACTTGTCATCTTTATATCTCCTTTTGATGAAGTGTCTGTTAAGGTCTTCTGTCCATTTCTTAATTGGTTTGTTATTGTTGAATTTTAAGGGTTCTTGTATCTTTTGGATAATAGTTCTTTATCAGATGAAAATATTTTCTCCCAGTCTGTGGTTTGTGTTCTCATTCTCTTGACATTGTCTTTTGCAGAGCATTAATATTAAGGAAGTCCAGCTTTTCAATTATTTCTTTCAGGGATCATGCCATTGTTGCTCTCTCTAAAAAGTCATCACCTTGGGTCAATTAAGTTTTCTCCTGTGTTATCTTCAAAAAGTTTTATTGTTTTGCATTTTATATTTAGGCCTATGATCCATTTTAAAATATTTATTTATTTATTTTAGTGACAGGGTTTGCCATGTTGCTCGGGCTGGTCTTGAACTCTTAAGCTCAAGGAATTCTTCTGCCTTGGCCTCTCTAGTAGCTGGGACTATAGGCATATGCTTGGCTTCTGTGATCCATTCTGAATTAATTTTGCTCTAGCACCATTTGTTGAAAAGACCGTTCCATTGTACTGCCTTTGCTCCATTGTCCGAGATCAGTTGACTGTAGTTATGTGGGTCTATTTTTGGGCTCTCCATTCTGTCCTGTTGGTCTGTTTTTCTAATCTTTTGTCAATACCATACTGTCTGGATGACTGTTTCTTTATAGTAAGTGAACTCTAGTAGTGTCAGTCTTCCAACTTTATTCTTCTTTTTCAATATTGTGTTGACTGTTTTGGGTTTTTTTTCCTTTCCATATAAACTTTAACATTAGTTTGTCAATATCCACAAAATAACTTGCTGGGATTTTGATTGGGATTGCATTGAATCTGTAGATCAAGTTGGGAAAACCTGACATCTTAATAGTATTGAGTCTTCCTATCCATGATCATGGAATATCTTTTATTCTTTGATTTCTTTCATCAGTTTTATAGTTTTTCACATATAGAATGTGTACATATTTCATTAGATTTATGTCTGTTTTACTTTGGGGGGATGTTGATATAAATGGTATGGGTTTAATTTGAAATTCTACTTGTTCATTGCTGTTACGTATGACAGTGATTGACTTTTATATATTAACTTTGTATTGAACAACCTTAGTATAATTCATTTATTAGTTCTAGGAGGCTTTTGTCAGTACCATTGAATTTTCCATATAGATGATCTTGTTATCTGTGAACAAAGACAGTCTTATTTCTTTCTTCTTAATAATCTTCATACATTTTTTTGGGTCTTATATTAGTTATGACTTCTAGTACAGTGTTGAAAAGGAGTGGTGAGAGGGGATATCCTTGCCTTGTTCCTGATCTTAGCTGGAAAGCTTCTAGTTTCTTACCATTAAGTTGATGTTAGCATTGGGCTTTTTGTAGGTGTTCTTTATCAAATTGAGGAAGTTCCCCTCTATTCCTAGTTTGCTGAATGGTTCTATTATGAATGGGTGTTGGATTTTGTGAAATGCTTTTTCTGTATCTACTGATACGGTCATATGATTTTTCTTTTTTAGCCTGTTGACATAATGGATTACATTAATTGAATTTTGAATGTTGAACCAGCCTAGGATACCTGGAAAAAATCCCACTTGGTTTTATATATGATTTGTTTCATATATGGTTGGATTCAATCTGCTAATATTTTGTTGAAGATTTTTGCATCCGTGTTCATCAGAGAATATTGATCTATAGTTTTTTTGTAGTGTCTTTGTCTGGTTTGATATGAGGGTATTTCTAGCCTCATAGGATGAATTAGGAAGTCTTCCTTTTGCTTCTTTCCTCCAATTGAGACTGTATGGAGTTAATAAAATTTCTACCTTAAATGATTGGTAGCATTCACCAGTGGATCCATCTGGGCCTGTTACTTTCTATTTTGGAAGGTTATTGCTTATTGAGTCAATATCTTTAATAAATATAGGCCTATTTAGATAGCCTGTTTTTTCTTCTGTAAGTTTTCACAGATTGCATTTTCCAAGGCACTGGTGCATTTCTTGTAGGTTATCAGATTTGTGGGCATAGAGTTATTCATAGTATGTCTTGGTTATCCTTTTAATGTCTATGGGACCTCAGTGGATGTCTCTTCCTTCATTTCTGATATTAGTAATTTGTGTCCTCCCTTTTGTTCCTCCTTAGGGAGCCTGACTAGAGGCTTATTGAATTTATTGGTCTTTTGCAAAAGCCAGGTTTTCATTTTGTTGATTTTTTTCTATTGATTTCCTGTTTTTAATTTCATTGATTTCTGCTCTTATTTCTTTTCTTCTGCTTATTTTGGATTTGATTTGCTCTTCTTTTTCTGGTTTCCTAAGATGGAAAATTGGAGTATGGATTTTAGATCTTTCTTATCTAATATATGCACTCAATGCTATACGTTGTCTTCTAAACCCTGCTTTCACTGCATCCCACAAATTTCGATAAGATATACATTTTTTTCCACTTAGCTCAAAATACTTTAAAATTTCCCTTGAGATTTCTTCTTTGACTTGTTTTATTTAGAAGTGTCTTTTTAAATTTCCATATATTTTGGGATGTTTCAGTTTTCTTCGTGTTACTGATTTCTCATTTAATTCCCTTGTTGTTTGAGAGTAAATACTATATTTCTATTTTTTAAAAATTGTTAAGATGTGTTTTATGTTACAGAATGTCTTCTGTCTTGGTGAATGTTCCAGGTGAACTTGAGAAGAATGTGTTTCTGCTGTTGGATAAAGTGGGGTTGATAGGTGTTAATTATATCCAGTCAATGGATGGTATTGTTGAATTCAGCTGTGTTCTTAATGATTTTTTGCCTGTTAGATTGGTCCATTTCTGATTTGAGGGGTGTTGGAGTCTACAACTATAATAGTAGTTTCATCTTTCTCCTTGCAGTTCCATTAGTTTTTGCCTCTTGTAATTTGATGCTGTCATTAGGTGCATATATATTAAGGAATGCTATGTTTTGGAGAATTGACCCATGTATCATTATGTAATGCCCTTCTTTATCTCTAATGACTTTCTTTGCTTTGAGTATGCTTTTTCTGAAATTTTTTATTAGTGTTAGCATGGTATATTTTTCTGTTTACTTCTAATCTATATGTTTATATTTAAAATGGGTTTCTTATAGACAATATATAGTTGGGTCTTGTTTTTTGATCATCTCATAATCTGTCTTTTAATTAGTGCCTTGAGACCATTGACGTTCAAAGTGATTATTGGTTTAGTTGGATTAATATCTACCACATTGACTGCTATTTTCTGTTTGTTGCCCTTGTTCTCTTTGTCTTCTACTCTTGGTGGTTTGTTTTGTTTTGAGACAGTGTTTCACTCTGTCACCCAGGCTGGAGTGCAGTGGCTCAGTCTCCAGATCTCAACTCACTGCAACCTCCCCCTTCCAGGTTCAAGCAATTCTCCTGTTTCAGCCTTCTGAGTAGCTGGGATTACAGGCACCTGCCATCACACCTGGCTAATTTTTGTATTTTTCGTAGAGGCAGGGTTTCACCATGTTGGCATGCTGGTCTCAAAGTCCTGGCCTCAAGTGATCTGCCTGCCTTGGCCTCCCAAAGTGCTGGGATTACAGGCATGAGCCATTGTGCCCAGCCCTCTTGGTGAGTTTAGTAGAACATTTTATATGATTATAATTTACCTCCTTTCTTATTATATCAGTTAGTGGTTGCCCTAGAGTTTGCAATATACATTTATAACAAATCGAAACCTACATACAAATAACTATACTGTTTCACAGGTAGTGTGAGTGCCTTTTAATAACAATCTGATTCCTCCCTCTCATCTTTGTATCATTGCTGTCATTCATTTTGCTGATATATAAACATATACAAACACATATGTATATGCACACACAAGATATTTGCAGTAGAACCCATAATTGAATACATTGTTGCTGTTATTATTTTGAACCAACTGTTTTCTGTTAGACCATTTGAGAATAAGAAAAACAAGATGTGGTGTCTCATGCATATAATCAGCTTTGGGAGGCCAAGGTAGGAGGATTACTTGAGGCCAGGGATTCAAAACCAGCCTAGGCAATGTAGTGATATCCCATTGAGATCCTGTCTCTACAAAACCAAAAACAAAAAAAACCCCACAAAAATTAGCCAGGCATTGGCCTGGCGTGGTGGCTTACGCCTTTAATCCCAGCATTTCGGGAGGCTGAGGCAGGCGAATCACTTGAAGTCAGGAGTTTGAGACCAGCCTGGCCAACATAGTGAAACCCTGTCTCTACCAAAAATACAAAATTAGCTGGGTGGGGTGTCGTGTGCCTGTAGTCCCAGCTACTTGGGAGGCTGAGGCAGGAGAATTGTTTGAACCTAGGAGGTGGAGGCTGCAACGAGCCAAGATCATGCCTAGGTGACAGTGAGACTCTGTCTCCAAAAAAAAAAAAAATTAGCCAGGCATAATGGGCACGCCTGTTGTATTAGCTACTCATTCAGGAGGCAGAGGCAGAAGGATTGCTTGAGCTCAGGAGTTTGAGGCTACAATTTGCTATGATCATGCTACTGTGCTCCAACCTGAGTGACAGAGACCCTGTCTCAAAAAAAAAAAAAAAGGTTTTAAACTTCATCTATTTCTTGCATGCTCATGCTTTCTTAATGTGGATCCAAGTTTCTGACCTATATTATTCTTATCCTCTCAGAACTTAATCAGAACTTAAAAAGTATATATTTAAAAATATTTAATATTTCACTGCAGCCTTGACTTCCCAGGATGATGGGACTACAGGCGTGTGCTACAATGCTAATTTTTTTATTTTTCTCGAGACAGGGTCTCACTGTATTGCCCAGGCTGGTCTCAAATGCCTGGGCTCAAACAATCCTCTTCCCTCAGCCTCCCAAAGTGCTGGGATTACAGGTGTGAGCCACTGTGCCCAGCCTTACAGTTTTTTTTTTTTTTTTTTTTTTTTTTTTTTTTGCTAGTCTGACATGATGTAGTGGGTAAAAGAAATTGCCGTAATTAGGTCTTTAGTTGTGTGGTGGTAAGGTGTTGAGAAGCACTCTATAGTCCTATGATTATGTCTCAGTCTTTTATTGATACTATGGACTTCACAAATGTTACGAAGTTGTTTTCTTCCTTCTTAGGTGGGACAGAATGGCTAGAGTGGGCTGCAGTTGGGTATTTCCCCTCCCCCAGGTGAGTTAGGCTCTGATAAGCCCTAACAGGTTAGGTGCTGGTTAAATAGTTTCTCCTGAAGGGAGGCCTTGTTAAGAACAGAGTGCTCTGGTGTTTTTCAAAAACGGTTCATTTCCCCACTCCACTTACTAGAAGAAGGAGGGAATTTTTTCCCCGTGTACTATGGTTGAGTTCCTGGAGATAAAACGAAAGTGCAAGGGGACTCACCACCTGTAGATTTTAACTCTAGGTGTTGTCTATGCTGAGCTTCCAGCAATTTCTTAATTACAATGAAGATTTTTCTGCCCCGGTAATGGTTCTTGCAGTGGTTTCTGCTAGAGAGCTTTTGCTCTGGCAAGTTGTTACTCCTTGAATTGACCTATTTCTCCAGTCATGGGGCAGCAGTTTGCCCTGTGTCCTCAACATCTCTTAATGATCTAGAATGAATTACTGATTTTTCAGTTTGTTCATCTTTTCACTTGTTGTTAGGATGGAGTGGTAAATTCTAAACTCCTTATACATGAAACTGGAAACTGAAAGTCCCCTTTACTTGCTTTAATTTTTTTCAGAGTAAAAACCATGGGTCTTTAAAATAGGCTTTAATCCGATCCCTAATATTTTTTGTTCTTCATCTTGTCACACCCTCTCCCTGTATATTCCTGTCTAGCACACTGATTCCTCACATATTCCATGCATTCTCCTGACTTTGCATTGGTTGTCACCTCTGTTTAAAATGGTCTTCCCCTAGACAGATAATCTGCAAGGCTTACTTTCTCACCTCCTTGAAGTCTTTGTTCAAATATTGACCTCCCTAATCACCTATGTAAACTTATCCCGTCAGCCAGTATTCGGGACCTCTTCACTCTGGTCTTTTTATTGTCGTCCTGTAGAATTGATTGCCTTTTCAGATGCTCTAGAATGTGTTTGTTTAATATGTGTATTGTTTATCTTCTGTTGCTAGAATGTAGCTTTATGGGAGTAGGGGTGTTTGCTTATTTTGTTCATTAATGTATCCCAATTCCTGTATATGTTTGTGGTCCATTGTAGTTGACCAGTGAATGTTTGATGAATGTATGAATGAATGTGTATGGTCACATTTGTTCTTTTATGTTCCTTTATCTATTTGGAAACTCCCATACTGGTATATTTCTTCTTTCCTATTACACACCTCCTTCCACAGACAATTATCCTAATCTTCAAAAACCTTATTTTTGAAAAAAATACTAAGTGATTAGTCTATTATGTCTGTTTGTCCTGGTTCTGAGATTGGTATGTATAACTTTCAGCACTCATAATAACAAGGGAATCTATATTAAGCATAGCCACAGTCATTTCTTCTCTGCTGAATAAGAGGCTGTTAAAGTGAGTGAAAGCTGCAAAAAGTTTCAGGATTCTTTTGGCAGTTTAAGTGAAAGAAATAAAACAGTGTTTTATAGAAGCTGTAAACTTTGTTGCCTTAGAGGGGAGTTCTCAAATTTTAAGGTGTCTGAGAATCACCATGGGGAGTTTGTTAAAAATGGTAGCTTGTTAAAAGTACAAATTCTTTCTCCTAATCCTTGAGGTTCTGAATCAATAGGTTCATAGAAGGGCCCAGAGTTTGCATTTTCAGTAAGTACCTGGGGTGTCTGATGCTGGACGTCCATGAATATAAATTAAGTAACATTCTTTTAGACCCTACATACACTTAGGATATTCTTTTGGTTCAGAGATGGAAGAGAAAGAGCTGGAGAAAGCAAGAAGAAATTTTCTGGAATAGGTGTTTAGAATATGGAAGAAAACCTGGAAGGAGAAAATATATTTGCTTATGCATAACAAAGACAACTCATGAACTTCCTGTGCCTTGAAGAGACCTTGGGTAGTCATTTATTTAAAATTAATCACCCTTGGAATTTCCAGTGCAGAGACCTCACTATATTATAGAGCAGTCCATCCACTATTGTATAATCATGATTATTATTATGTTCTTAATTCTCTTGAGCCAATGTATTTTTCTATAATTTTTATCTGTTGGTCCTAGCTGAATTCTCTAAAGCCAAACCGAAGAGGCAAATGTAGTAAGGTGATTCGTGTTAAAATATAAAATAATTATAACCCCCTTATTTTTCTGAGAGATATTTAAACATATTCCCAGTTTGTGAAATTTCCTCCATCCATGGGATGAGGATATACAGCCTTGCTCGGCCAGACTTTGTTTTTGATTCTGCCTCCAGAGTCAGTTCTCTCATTCTCTCCCTGGTCTGTTCCAGTTTTGTTCTTTGTCTCCAACTCTGCACCCTCTGCTTTTCTCAGTACTTCAGGTTTTTCCCAGGTACAGCCAAAGTAGTAGCAGACACAGTTCTAGGTTTGTCAGGAGAGGAGCTTACCGTAGTACATTTGGTTGCAGTAGAATGTTTTCTTTTTCCCTGCCAATAGGTTGACTTTCCTTCTGTATTTGGAGTTTTGGTCAGTGTAAAATGAAGATGATATACTATGGAGTGTCCAGTGAGATACAGAGGTCTTCCTTTTTGGATCTCAGATTTTTCTTCTATCATTTTTTTTTTGGTTGTTATTCCTAAAGTAGTTCTTTTAGTGAGGGTCTATTGGTAGAATTTTTTTGTGTTTATTGTTATTATTTCATCTTGGTTCTCAAACAGCTCATCTGACTGGATTTAGAGTTCTATGTTATCAGTTATTTTCTTTCAGCCATTTAGCACCTTATACTTGAGCTTGCATTATTGGTATTGATCTTAGGTGAAAGGATACACCATGGTTTATAGGTGACTTTCCTTTGTGTGGGAATTATCCTTTTTTTTTTTCTTGCAGTTTTTAAGGTGCTCTTTCTTTGTGATATATCTGAGTGTTATTATTTTTTAAATTCGGTTTGTGTTTTAGAGTTTTGAATCTGAGAATTAGTGTCTTCATATTCTGTTTAAACATTGACTGTCACTCATCCTATTTTTTTTCCTCCTCTGGACCTCTTAATTGTATATTAGACCTTCTCAATCATCATGTCTTGTAATTTCTCATATTTTCCATTTTTTAGGTCTCTGTGCTGTGTCACACAGAAAACTGTAGTTTTCTTTAGATTCACTTCCATTCCTTCATTATTTCATCTTTGTGTAGTTTGCTGTTCAACTTGTCTATTAAATTTATAATTTAAAAATCATTATTAAAGTTTTCAATTTTAGAAGTTGCATATGTATCATTTAAGAAGCTGTTTGGCCAATTCTGATAGTCTGTTGTTAGTCAAACTTTTATTATCCTCTTATTTCTTTATTAAACACACCTGTTTTATGTCTGATACTTCAAATATATTCAGTTCTTATTTTGTAATTTGCTATTTCTGTGGACCCTTGTGGCTTGTTTCCTCACACATTTAAATCATAAGCCAAAGTTACTTGGAACTTTATCTGTGTTAATTTCTTGAAGCCTGGTGTATTAGTCAGTTCTCACGCTGCTAATAAAGACATACTTTATTTAATAAAGTAATTTATAAAGAAAAAGAAGTTTAATGGACTTGGAGTTCCACATGGCTGAGGAGGCCTCACAATCATGGTGGGAGGTGAAGGACAAGCAAAGGCACGTGTTACGTGGCAGGCAGGCAAGAGAGCATATGTAGGAGAACTCCCCTTTATAAAACCATCAGATATCATGAGATTTATTCACTGTCATGAGAACAGCATAGGAAAGACCCACTCCCATGATTCAGTTACCTCCCACCAGGCCCCTCCCATGACACGTGGGAATTATGGGAGCTACAATTGAAGATGAGATTTGGGTGCAGACACAGCCAAACCCGTATCACGTAGTTTTAATGTTTGTTCCTCTACTTTTGCCAAATGCCTGAGTCCATTACCAGCCTGAGATCCTTTTCAATGAAAATTGGAGGTTGGATTATCTTGTCTATGTGCGTAGTAGAATTCTGACCTGAGATCTGCAAGTTGGTAGGTTTTTGTTTTTTGTTTTGTTTTTTTTTGAGACAGGATCTTGCTCTGTTGCCCAGGCTGGAGTGTAGTGGCGTGATCTTGGCTCATTGCAACCTCTGCCTCCTGGGCTCAAGCTGTCCTCCTGCCTCAGCCTCCTAAGTAGCTGGGACTCCAGGCATGTGCCACCACGCTTGGTAAATTTTTAAATTTTTGTGTAGAGCTGAGGTCTCACTATATTGCCCAGGCTGGTCTCAATCTCCTGGCCTCGAGTGACCCTCCCACCTCAGCCTCCCAAAGTGCTGAGATTACAGGTGTGAACCACCATGCCTGGCCATTGGTAGGTTTATGACTAGGAATTCTCAGGGAAGATTTCCCTTTTTTCCCCCTTCTACATCCAGAACTAAGGACAAGACATGGAGGTATTCCCATCATTTTTTTTTTTTTTTTCTGTGAAACTGCCCTTTTCTTATTCATCCACTGAAACTGTCATTTTTTAGAGACTCCTGGCTTTATGCAGGGATCCTGTCCATCACTTACCATCCTTGTACCAGCTCCAAAGCTTTGCCGCTAGTTTACTAGTACAGATGGATCACTAGTAATTTGGTGAATGGTTTGGTATCAAGGCTCTTCTTTCTTTGGATTTAGTAGTTCCTGCTTTCTTGCCTCCCAGGATTTCTTGTTGCATTAGCTGTGTATTTACAATATTATTTAAATAAAATTTGGTCCAGTATTTTAGGTATTATGTGCTAGAAGGGGATCTCTACATATGGATGATCTGCTGTATTTTAAGAAATGATAGTCGTGAGTGGCTTGTTTTATATAGATAGATAGAGACAGAGACACATATAGACACACACACACACACACACACACACACACGCATGCATAGATGCTCATCTGTGCCAAAGTGAAAAGTTGGAAATGAACTAAGAACCGTCATCACAATAGGTATTTAGTAGTGATGAAAAGAGGTCGTCCTCCAGAATTCTACTTGGCTTGAGTTGGCTAATCCAGTATGTTGTGGGTGAAGAAAATACTGGGTCTTTAACATCTACAGATGTGAAGAAATTATCAGGATAATAGCTATTAGATTTATATCAGTGCTATTAGAGATTTGTGGCTCTCCAACATTTCTCATCATTGCTTTACCACAAGCAACTATGGCCTTAAGTATATCACATTACTAGCTCTAACCCTACCTTCATCCTTATCTACTAGTTTATTATACTTAATACTTCCTTTGTTATTTAAAGTAATACAGCATTTATAGCAAGATTTCAGCTGGGTGCATTCTTGGGTAATTTATTCTGTGTTTTTCCGGAAATATGCTGCTGCCAGGCTAACTTTGCCAGGCATTTTATTAATATTCGGTCATTGTTTTATTGTTGCTGCTTATTACACCAAGAAGACAGAACTTTAGGGCCATGCTTTTCTTTTTTTTTGCTAGGGGAAGATCTTTATTATTGATCAAGATAGGAATTCTAAATGCCATGTGAATTTGGGACAATATATGTAAGAATTATTATCTCAAGGTGCCAGGAGCTCTTTTTCTTTTCCTTTTTTTTTCAACTTTTTAAGTTCTGGGGTACATGTACAGGATGTGCAGGTTTGTTACATAGGCAAACGTGTGCCATAGTGGTTTGTTACACAGATCAACCCATCACCTAAGTATTAAACCCAGCATCCACTAACTGTTTATCCTGATACTCTCCCTTTGCACCCCCCCATCCCCATCCCCATCTCCGGACAGGCCCCAGTGTGTGTTGTTCCCCACCATGTATCCATGTGTTCTCAATGTTCAGCTCCCACTTATGAGTGAGAACATGCGGTGTTTGGTTTTCTGTTCCTGCATTAGTTTGCTGAGGATGCTGGCTTCCAGCTCCATCCATGTCCCTGCTAAGGATATGATCACATTCCTTTTTATGGCTGCATGGTATTCCATGGTGTATATGTACCACATTTTCTTTATCCAATCTACGATTGATGGGCATTTAGGTTAATTTCATGTCTTTGCTATTGTGAATAGTGCCGCAGTAAACATATGTGTGCATGTGTCTTTGTAGTAGAATGATTTATATTCCTTTAGATATATACACAGTAATGGGATTGCTGTGTCAAATTGTATTTCTGCCTCTAGATCTTTGAGGAATCACCACACTGTCTTCCACAGTGGTTGAACTAATTTAACTCCCACCAGCAGTATAAAAGCGTTCCTTTTTCTCCATAACCTCGCCAGCATCTGTTGTTTTCTTTTTAATAGTCACCGTTCTGACTGGTGTGAGACGGTGTCTCATTGTGGTTTTGATTTGCATTTTTCTAATGACCAGTGATGTTGAGCTTTTTTTCATATGTTGGCCCCATGAATGTCTTCTTTTGAGAAATGTCTGTTCATGTCCTTTGCCTACTTTTTAATGACATTGTTTTTTCTTGTAAATTAGTTTAAGTTCCTTGTAGACTTTTGTCAGATGGAGAGATTGCAAAAATTTTCTCCCATTTTGTAGGTTGTCTGTTCACTCTGCGGATAGTTTCTTTTGCTGTGCAGAAGCTCTTTAGTTTAATTAGATCTCATTTGTCAATTTTTGTTTTTGTTGCAATTGCTTTTGTAGCTTTTGTCATGAAATCTTTGCCCGTGCCTATACCCTGAATGGTATTGCCTAGGTTTTCTTCTACAGTTTTTATAGTTTTGGGTTTTACATTTAAAGGACCATACTTTTCTAATTGGAGAAGTTAGGATTGATTGACTTTAGTTTTTCTGCCCATTAATATGAGATATTGGGCATGGGGGAACAAGCATTTGGAAAAGAGAATTTGTGATTATTTTAGTGACAAAAGATTATAATGGAGATTTTAAAAATACAAGAAAATGCTCTTAATCCCTCTGTGCAGAAATAATCCCTATTAACATTTTGATATATTTTCATCTTATTTTAAAATAGGAAGTTCGTGTTATATTGTATATACAGTTTTGTTTCATAACTTGTTTTTATCACTTGTCTTAGCTTCCTCATTACATATTCTTTTAGAACTTTTAAATAGCTGTAGTGTATACTCTCCTACAGCTGTATCAGTTTAACCATTTCCTCTGTTGTGTTGGACATTTGGGGTTATTTGTAACCCTTTGCTTTTGTAAAGCTGTAGTGAGCATTCTTGGCATATATACATTTGCAGATATCTTGGATTATTTCCATAGGATATTTTAAAAAACCAGATATTCATTGTACATGGGGTATAAATACTTCTGTGGCTCTTGAAACATAATGCCAAACTGTGCTGCAGGATTGCTATATGTACTAGTTTATAATCCCCACTTTTCAGTGTGTGAGAATATCTATTTTACCACATCTTTTTCAAAATGTGGTAATCCTATGATAATAATCATTTTAAAAATAATTAGGTAAAATATGCATTTCTTTGATTACTAATGAGGTTGAGATTTTTTGTATGTTTATTTTTCTTTTGTATGTTATAAGCTGCCTGTTCAGAGATTTTAAAAATGCAGTTTCTTTTCAGTAACATGTTTATCTGATAATTTTGTATTGACTTGTACCTGGTGAAATATATTAACTAATTGTTGTATATGTTGCTTATTAGATTTTGCCATCTAATCTTGATTATGAATGCTTTATATAATCAAATTTCTAAATTTTTATGTCGTCAAATATATTACCTTTTCATTATGATTTCTCTCCTCTCAACTTTTCTGAATGTTTCGAGTGACTTTTCTTCATGCCAAGATCAGATAATGCCCTATAGTCTATAGAGTGTATTTTAGTGTCTTTATAGTTGTTTTTTGTCTTGTCTTTTTTTTAATATTCAAGTTTTAATCCATTTGGAATTCTGTGGAGATACAGGGATTTTGTTTTTCCTGCCCCAATTTAAATAATTCTCCCAACAGCATTTATTGACAGTTCTTTCTATTTCAACTGACTTGAAATGCTATCTTGATCAATGCTTTAATTTTGATATGCACCACCATTGTATATATTGTGTAAATCCCAATTTTGGTATTGTCAGAGTTTGTTTTTCTGTCTCATGGTTTTGAAATGATATATGATTGTTTTTGCACTTCTTGATTACTAAGGCTGTAACACATCTTTTCACATGTTTATTGACCTCTTTCTATTGCTTGTTCAGATCTTTTGCTAGTTTTTCAGTTAGTTTGTATTTTCATGAATTTGTAACAATTCTTTATATATTCTGGGTAGCAGTTTTCTATTATATGCATTACAACTATTTTTTCCTAGTCTGTGATTTGACTTTTTACTTTTTGTAAATTTCAATGTAATTAAATTTGTCAATTTTATATGGTTTGTGTGTTTTCCAGTCTTAATTTGACAGATACTTACTGAGCATCTACTATGTTTCAGGGACTATTTTGGGTACTTGGGATAGGTCGTAAACAAAATACACAATATTTCTAGAGTTCACATTCTAGAAGCTCAAGAAATATTCATAAAAATATTAACATGTATTTTTCCTGAGTGTTTAAGTTTTGCTTTTTCAGTTTTAGATCATTAATCTACCTAGAATTCATTTTTTGTAGGATGTAAAGTACGAGTAACCAGTTATCCAAGTACCGTTTATTGATTAACATATTGTTTCTTCACTGTTTTGTAGTGACACCTCTGTTAGGTATCAAGTTTCTGCATTAGTGTGGGTTTGTTTCTGTGTCTATTTTGTTTATTGGTACATTTCTCTGTCCTTGCATCTGTATTACACTCTTAATTACTATGGTTCTATAATAAGCCTTGATATCATAGGTCTTCATCATTTATTTTTTTTCAAAATTGTTTGACCTGTTTTTAGTTCTTGCCGTTTTTTTTTTTGTTTTGTTTTTGTTTTGAGATGGATCTCACTGTGTAGCCCAAGCTGGGGTGCAGTGGTGTAATCTGGGCTCACTGCAACCTCTGCCTCCTAGGCTCAAGCGATTCTCTTGCCTCAGCCTCCCCAGTAGCTGGGACTACAGGCGCACACCACCATGCCTGTCTAATTTCTTGTATTTTAGTAGAGACGAGGTTTCACCATGTTGCCCAGGGTGGTCTCGAACTCCTGAGCTCAGGTGATCTACCCACCCCGGCCTCCCAAAGGGCTGGGATTACAGATGTGAGCCTCTGTGCCCGGTCAGTTCTTGCCTGTTGTATATGCATTTTAAAATCAGCTGAACTACAGTTACATCTTTGGTTATGCATGGCTTCCTTTTCAGGGCTGCTGTTAGCTGTGTCAGAGTGAAATCCTGCTGTATATTGGTTGTGTCTTCTGGTATTAACAGTTCTTAGGATGCTTGAACCTCCTAGTGCGGTTTCTTTCTTTCTTACATTTTTCTTATTCATGACCTCCTCTTTCCCTCCCTCTTCTCTTTCTTTCTTTCCTTTCTTCTTTTCTGTTACTGTTTTTGTTTCTATTGTTCTTTTCATGTTCCCATCCTTGTTTCTTCTTTTTTCTTATGGTCATTCTAAAGAGTACTTTAAAAATATATTTTTATTAAAGTAGTATATTGTGCATGCGTCGAGGGAAGCAAATAATAAAGAAGCGTATAAAACAACAGGTGCAAGTCCCTCTGATATCAGTTGGCTGAGACTTCCCAGATATTTTATGGGGGCATGTATAAATCTGTGTCTATTGAAGAAAAGGTCATATGCAGACTGTTCTGTAGCTTGCCTTATTTTTTTAATTTAATTTTTATTTTATTATTATTATTATTTTTTGAGATGGAGTCTTGCTCTGTCACCCAGGCTGGAGTGCAGTGGTGCGATCTTGGCTCACTGCAACCTCTGCCTCCTGGGTTCAAGTGATTCTCCTGCCTCAGCCTCCTGAGTAGCTGGGACTACAGGCGCCTGCTGCCACCACGCCTGGCTAATTTTTGTATTTTTAGTAGAGAGGGGATTTTACCATATTGGCCAGGCTGGTCTCAAACTCCTGACCATGCGATCCACCCGCCTCGGCCTCCCAAAGTATTGGGATCACTGCGCCTGGCCAGCTTGCTTTATTTTATTTAGTATTTTAAAAGACATTCTTCTATAGCTAATTTCTTCTCATGGCTGCATTGTATGTATATACAGTAATTTAACCGGTCCCCCATTGATGGACTTGTAGATGTCTACTTCCTGATCTTGCAGCTTTCAGACACTGCTGATCCTCACTGGCATAGTGGAAATTGGGTAATTTATTTTCTCTCTCCTTAGGCCTTCCCTTTCACTCTTTTCAATTTAGTGGGGTTCTATCAAGAACTTTCCTATATGCTCTTCAGAGCACTGGCATGTAGCTTTCTCAAGAGGGAAGAGTTGGCAGTAAACCTTGGTGTAGTTCTTTTGTCTGGTTCTATCTGTATTTTACTGTTAAAAAACCCACAAAAACTCAAAGTTTTTTTTTTTTTTTTTTTTTTTTTGAGATGGAGTCTTGCTCTGTTGCCCAGGCTGGAGTGCAGTGGTGCAATCTTGGCTCACTGGAACCTCCGCCTCCTGGGTTCAAGCCATTCTCCTGTCTCAGCCTCCTGAGTAGCTGGGATTACAGGTGCCGGCCACCCCGCCTGGCTAATTTTTGTATTTTTAGTAGAGATGGGGTTTCACCGTATTGGCCAGGCTGGTCTTGAACTCCTGACTTGAGGTGATGCACCTGCCTTGGCCTCCCAAAGTGCTGGGATTACAGGCGTGAGCCGCCATGCCCAGCTTCTATTACCGTATGGTATCCTGGAGGAGAGTGTTTGTTATGTAGTGTTAAAAGTAGCAGCCTGATTGTAGAGTTGAAAAATGAATGAGTTGGAGAAAATGGACATGGAGAATTTAAGCAGCTCTTTGCAACACACTTGACTATGAGAGGGCAGGGAATGAAGAGATGCAGATTTTGGGATTTTTCATTTTATTGGTGTTACACTTTTTGAAAGAAGTTAAAGTTGGGTATCTGTGTTACATAATTTGTCCGTCTCTTAATCCTCCTAGCCTCCACCAGGCAGTGTGAAGATGCCTAATGTACCCAATACACAACCAGCAATAATGAAACCAACAGAGGAACATCCAGCTTATACACAGATTGCAAAGGTTAGTTCATGTTAGTTGTATAAATTTGTATTGGCAGTTATAATATCAATAACATTTACTTTCAGAGCAAAATAATTCTTTATATGGTTACATTTCTGTTGCTTAATTTTTAACTCACTTTCAAGTCTGAATTTGCTGTCTTGTCACCCTTCAAATATTCGTTCCTCTTTGTCAGCTTATACCATTTGTTTTATTCTATTATTAGGAATTATTGAATTTGTGTATCATCTTGGTGTATACATTTTTATTGCCTTTGGTCTCACTTTTTAATGCATACTACCATTAAGGTAAAAATGATGGAATAATAGATATTATTGGGAGAGTGTTATAATGCTAAAGTAATAGTGTTAGGAGGTAGAAGATGGCAAAAATCTGAGAAGAAAGATTAATAAGATGCCTGATAACATGTAAGGGCAAATTGAGTTATAAAGAATTTCTTTTGACCTCATTCTCCTATAACATTTAAGATATTAGAAAATATTCTTGCATTGGTGGCCTTATATATCATTTAATCTGATTTATAGGAGCCAATTCTTTTTGTTGCCCTTTTTTCTATTGTTGCCCTTTTTTCTATTGTTCATTTTCCTCAACTGTTCCCATTGCCTCTGTTCTTCATTCATTTAGGCATAGAGGTCATCTTAATTTCATTTTCCAGATTACCTAAGGATTCTGGCTACTTTTACTAAGAGAAATTTTCCTGTCCTAATGGACCCAACATTCCCACTGAGGGTTTTCAGAACCCAAAGACCAAATGAACCAAATATCCCTGTAATATTTTCTGTAACTATGATCTTCAGTAAAATTCCTGTACTTTGGAAGTGTGTTTGAATTAGGTTTCTCTCATAATAGAGAAGTAGGAGTTAGCATATAAATGTTAAAGTATTTTATACTTCTGACAGTCTGTTCACATATTGATATTTTTTATTTAGGAACATGCATTGGCCCAAGCTGAGCTTCTTAAGCGCCAGGAAGAACTAGAAAGAAAAGCCGCAGAATTAGATCGTCGGGAACGAGAAATGCAAAACCTCAGTCAACATGGTAGTATCCAAAGAAGTTTGAAATAAAAATAACTTTTAAACACTTTACATTGTGTCTATACTAACTCCTAGGTTATTTAGCCTGTGCATAAAACCCTACCCTGTATTCCTGTTCTAACAAGGAGATCAGACACAGCAGATTGCCTCCTTGATACTCTGTAGCCTTCTAATCTTGGCTGATTTGCGTGGTCTTTTGTTGATAGCTTAGAACAGTGTTAGCCTCATCACACGCAAAATGAATGTGAATATGATAATTTTTGCTTACTCTGAGGCCAGGAGCCTTTGATTCTGCAGTTAGGCCCTCCTTGATTCTATTGAATCTTTGTGAGTACATTTGCATTTACCCTACATTTGACTCCTACCTGATTTATTCAGGTCAGTTTCAGATTATCTGCCCCAGTCCTCACAAGTATTTTGTCAAATCACGTTAGAAAAATTGGAAGCCTAAGGTATTCATATGATGCCAAAGAAATAAGTGGTGAATTGTTTGCAGTGAATTCTATTCAGTTTGTGCCTGCCAAAGCACCTCAAAGGAGTCTCTTAGGGAAAGCTAGCAGTCTCTGAGTAAGAAGAGATAAAAGATCTAGATAAGTCACTGTTAGGATGTCTGGGATGAGCTAGATAAGTCATTGTTAGGATGTCTAGCTTTGATGCAATGCAAAGCTAGAACAATAACAATATACAAAACTATTTCTTTTTATCTTAGAATGTGTAAGTCGAGGGCTTTGTGAGAACACATTTATCCTGAGTCATTTTCTTGCTTGCAGCATCAGAGGTAGCATCTATAGAAGGAGAAACTAAAAGTTGAACTGAGACCAATGTTTCTGAAGTACCTGTAACTAAAATCTATCTTATTTCTTCAGTACTGGCAAATACAAACTATTTCTATGAGAGATACGTTAGTAAAGACAGTAACAAAGAGTAGGAAATTAACAGTTAGACTGCAGTATGTTAGCACATTTGAGTACTTTTCCCCTCTTAACTCATACTTAAATCATCAGTACAATCCCATGAGGGGTGGTACAGTTTTTATTCTCATTTTACAGATATGGAAACTAAGGCTTGGAGGGGAGAGTAAGTTGCCCAAGGTGACCTTGCCAGTAAGTGGCTAGCTACTTATGGTTCCAGAGCTTCTCTTCTTTACAAGTATTCAGTGCCGCTTCTCAAATAGTATGAGATTGGTATGATAAATGAACTATAGGAAATTTGAGTAGTATGATAAATGGAACACAGGAAACTCATTGGGGAGAATCAGAAATAGGTTATTGTTCTTTCTACTATAAAAATTACCCTGGTCTGGAAAAAGTATGTAAAATTGAATTTTAAAAAATTTGTGGGATATAACATCTAAAATTGGGAAATGGCCTTAGGTGCTGTTTTTACCCTCTATTTTCATGTTTTGACTTCTTTAATTTTTTATTTCCCCCACCATTTCTCGTCTTATTTTTTATCTGGTTTCTTTATATAGAGACATTTTTTTTCCCTTTACAGTTTGAATTTGTTTTTCTCTGCGTTTTTAAAGGTTCTATAATTCCTTAGCTTCCTTATCATGACTGTTTCATGTTTTCTTTGTTGTAGGGTTTTCGTACATTTGTCATTTGGATATTATTTTTTCCCAGATTTTGAATATTCTTAATTTGTTTCTTTGGTATTGGTTTAATCTTGGACTTAACAGAAAACTTGAAAAAATTAGAAGCTGGTCTCTATCCACATGGGATAGGAATTATAACAGAATTATATTTGAAGATTTAAGATGCTGAGGAGAAAATTGAAGTTTAAAAACTGGATGGCCTTTTCATGCCAGCCAGACTCGGGACTGTGAAATAAATCTGTTTTAGGGCAGAAGCACTGGATATGTGCTTTCTTTTTATTTCTTGTTTTTTCTATACATAAATGGTTCCTGCTGAATGTGATATGACATGACACTGGAAAATTATTTTACTATCTAATGTGCTCTAAGGTGATGATATTCTGAGAAAATTTTTAAAAAATCTAAAGCTTATCTTTCTAGGAATACAGAGATATGGTACTACAGTTTTTCTAAACTTTTATTAAAATAATGGAGTTTTTCTTTATTGTGAAACAAAAAATAAGAATATCACATTTGTTATAATATAAATAACCTTTTCTTTTTTAAAAAAAATTCACAGGTAGAAAAAATAATTGGCCACCTCTTCCTAGCAATTTTCCTGTTGGACCTTGTTTCTATCAGGATTTTTCTGTAGACATTCCTGTAGAATTCCAAAAGACAGTAAAGCTTATGTACTACTTGTGGATGTGTGAGTATACAACAATTTATATCTTTGCTTAGAATTTATATTTTTATTGTCAAAATCCACTTTTTATTTCAAGGATAATATAGCAAACCAGTCTTCTTTTTCTGTAGATAAAGCTTAATAATCACGATTTCAGAGTGAAACATAACATATTTAGGTACTTCAGAATTGTACTATATGTGACAATGTAAGTCCTTGGCTGAGAAAAACCTGTATATTGAGAACTGGCATTCTTTTGAGGAAAATACAACTTCTCTGTCATGTGGGTAAAATTTTGTAAGTTCTTTTTCCTTGAAAGATGTTATCTAGGCATGATTTGCTTGGAAAAAATAATTTATACTAATTTTATGCAGAGGAAAGTCATTTAAAAGAGTTCTGTTAAATATAGGTGTTACAGCTATTTTTAAAAAGGCATAAATTACATAAACTAATTGTTCTTTTTATAGCTTTGAGTACAGTTTACTTTTTGTTTTCATTTGAGATACTTTTATTATTGAAAAAGCTTAATTAATATGGGACATTTTGTTGAACAGAACATTAGAATATACATTTGGGGCTCTGATGCACACATCACTTTGAGTATAATAACTCATGGAATACTAAAACAAAATGTCAAGCGGTTAACAGTTTTACTGTGTGTGCACAGACCTCCCACTTACTCTCAGTTTCATTTTTATTCCAAACAGTAGTCTCAGCCTCATTTTGATATCATGTCAGAAGGGGAGGTAGCTATTGAGGGTTCTCACATGCACAACATCTGGGTTAATGGATAATTTGTAGGGTACATTCTTGATGGAGAATTTGTTTTTACTTTATGATTAATGAGACTACCGCCCCTACCTTAATGGATGAGATAATTTTCCTCCAAATCTTTTAGGAGCATTCTTCATGTATGTCAAGTTGTTTTGGAATATGAGAAGTGATTCCTAATGGATAGTCTATTTTTAACTCTTCGTTTTTAGTATTTTTTGAGATATTCTTGATCTAATATCTTTTGCTGAATCCTCAGTGTCAGTAGTATATATTTTTAATATTAAATGATTCCATGTATTATGTACATGCTGACCAACTCTTATTTAATCAGTATAATATAGGCATTTATATTTTATATATGTTTATTTTTTAAAATGGGCAGAAATTGTCCTAGCATTTTATTTATTTATTTATTTATTTTGAGACAGTCTTGCTCTGTCACCTAGGCTGGAGTGCAATTGCACCATCTTGGCTCACTGCAACCTCTGCCTCCTGGGTTCAGGTGATTCTCGTGCCTCAGCCTCCTGAGTAGCTGGGACTACAGGCACATGCCACCATGCCTGGCCAATTTTTGTGTTTTTAGTAGAGATGGGTGTCACCATGTTGCCCAGGCTGGTCTCAAACTCCTGGCCTCAAGCAGCACGCCCACCTTGGCCTCCCAAAATGCTGGGATTACGGGCATGAGCCACCATATCCAGCCAGCCTAGCATTTTACATGTATGTTCTTTGACCTAGTGAAAAAAATATAAAAATATATTTTTTGAGATGGGGTCTTGCTGTGCTGCCCAGGCTGGACTTGAACTCCTGGCTCAAGGGATACTCCTACTCCAGTCTCCTGAGTAGCTAGAACTAGGAAAATATTTTTTGGTGGAGGAAATGGGTGTTGGAAGAAAATTATACAAGGAATTTAGTAAATAGAGATTAAATGGGAGAGATGGTTAATTTTAACTAAATGATTAATTATCAATGCCGATTGTTTCAGAATAGATCTGTTTTGTCTTAGAAATATATCACCTTCTGAGTGTCACAGAAATAACGTAGTTGACTGTATTTTTCTCCAGCCTTGTTCAGTTGGCATGTCTGTCAACTGTATTCAAAGGGCTTACGATTCTAGTTAGGGTTCTGTTTTGAAGAAGCAGATTCCCTGGAACAAAGTAAGATCTATTACCAGCTTAGTAATGTGCCTACATTTTATAGAATATTGCCTGTTTTAATAAATTATTTTTAGAACATATTAACCTCTTGATTTGGGGGTTGACTAATGCTTTCACACTGTAATAATAATTACAATGAGAGCTAATATTTATTGAGGATTTACTTTGTGTCAGGCACAGTGCTAATCACTTTATATATATTATCTTACTATATTAAATCCTAACCACACCTCGAAGGAAGTACTATATTATTTGGTTTTATAGATAGGAAAACTAAAGCTTAGAGAATTTGAGTAACTTGTTCAACATTACATAAATAAGGAAGGAGGTGTATAGCTTGACTGTAGAGCTCAGAGTCTAGATTTCCAGCTTCTGCCACTTACAAAGAACAAAGAACCAAAATGAAGAGGTAATTTACATTTTAAGCTGAATGTGAAGAAGATATGCTTTCAAAGCTACTTTATTTGAAGCAAATAATTTAAACTATAAATGAACTGAAGCAAATAGAAATATTGTGAAATGAATTTCCACCTCTTTGAGTGTACTCTTGAATTAAAAAGGAAAAATAAAAACAAGCCATCTACATTAAAGACCATTTGGTGAAGATAATATACTGTTATAAAGCTATTTACATTAGGCATCTATATTGTAATTCAGAACTTACCAAGAAGAATATTATAATGTTGCAAATTTAGATCAACTAATACCAGATTTGAGTGCTTAATGAAGCAAACTGAAATTTTATGTGAAGGAGAGTTGTTCAACTTGTAAATCACATAAACAAAATGGCCCAAAGATTTCTTTAGTGTTCTGCCTACTCTTGGAGTCTACCAGCATTGATTCATCACTCACTCAAATTGGATTGAAATTAGCAGTATAGAAACATATATTTTACATTTACCTTACCTTTCTATATGTTTTTTGAACTCTGCAAAAGTGGACAGATTGTTCAGTAATTAGCCTTGGACATTTTAGTCTTTGTTGGGATATAAGTAAATGATTTATTGATCATGTTTCATAGAAAACATTTAGAAAAACATTTTTATTACACAAAATTAGATTGATATTTTCATTTATACTTGGAAGAATTTTCATGAACTTTAAAGCATAATTATACATATATTTTATCTTTCTTTCAGTGGATTAGGAAATAACCTAATTTGAAAATTAACATTTAGTTAGAATGTTCTTCAGGTCTAAAACTTTTTGAGGCAGCTGGATGCTATTTAATGCTGCCTAGTAATAAATTTCTATTTTATAATCTTTTCAATTCTGTTTTTAAGATCTTAACCACCCTTATTTTGAGGCCAAGGGTTTTGAGTAAATTTATTATGAGCAAACATTCCTGAGAGTTAAAAATTCTAATGGGACTAGAGTAATGAGTGAGAGTGTCTCTTTTGTGATAGAATTGAATGGAATTTTAAAGTTAGAAAAGCTGAAAAATTGAAGCTTACAGAGGTTAAACGATTGGCTTAATCTAAGAGCTTTTTTTTTTTTTAAGCTCTAGAGCTTGTTTACCTATCTGGTGGGTTAGGTAAGAGCAAATTTAGGCATCCCAGAATGTGTATATATCTGTTTTATTAATTTATTTGATTTGTAAAGAAATCTTAAAGTTTGAGATTTAAAAAAACTAGATCCAATACGTTTTCCCAATTGTTAATTGTAATTCAAGAGTTGGCGTATTTTTGTTGATTTTATAATTAACATCTAACATTCTTTTAACTTATGTAAGAATGTACTTACTATAATAAGTTCAGCCTGTGAATAAATTTTTTAAAAATCCTTTGAAACAGTTATTAATTACAGTGGGTCAAAGTAGTTCTTTAGGATCATGGTATAATTAGGTGTTACTCAGATTTTTTTGTTTTTGGTCTGTCAGGGAAAGTAATTATTAACAGCATATGATGAATTTGTCAACATCTATTTGTGTTAACCAAAAGAAAAGCCTGCCACAGTAACTAAAATGCATCATGTAGTGTGGGGGAATGAAGAGGGGACTTAATAAATTTAATCCTCTACCAAAACGCAAGTTTCTTTTCAGGATTTTACAAATGGACAGCTCTATGAAGATGAATGAATAATCGTTATGCATTGACTATACAGTCACTAGAAATTGCTACTGTATTAGTATTTTTAGTCCAGTTTTTAGTCTGCAGCGCCATTCTGTAAAGATACAGTTTTTCCTCCTAAGTCCTGCGTCTTTTCCTGGCAGGCACTGCGTTTTTTCTTGGGCTTCAGATCAAGAGACATCGTATGTTTCCTTTTTGGGAAGAAGCCCTTAAGGTAGTGTGCCTCTGGTTTAGCTACGTCATTGTGAGGAGGCGAGGGCCAACAGAATTTTTGCCAAACATTACATGTATTAAGACTTGCTTTCCTGTGTATACTCTGTTTTCAAATCAAATACATAAGATATAGCAGTGTTTTGAAAAATATAAATGGAAACATGGGGTAGAAGACATTTGCTCTTAGGAAGTATTTTTTTATTTACAGTTTTTTGTTGGATGAGTTCATAAATTGAATGTAAACATTTCTTTTTCTATTTTGTTTTCTGATTCCACAGTCCATGCAGTAACACTGTTTCTAAATATCTTCGGATGCTTGGCTTGGTTTTGTGTTGATTCTGCAAGAGCGGTTGATTTTGGATTGAGTATCCTGTGGTTCTTGCTTTTTACTCCTTGTTCATTCGTCTGTTGGTACAGACCACTTTATGGAGCTTTCAGGTAAAATGTGTGTACTTTAAAATACACTCTTTAAAACCTGTGAAGTAAATAATTCGTAGTACACGTTAAAGGGAAAATTGACGCATTTTCATTAAAAAATTCTTGTATTGTTGTATAACATACATTCAGGAAAGTTCAATATAGCATGCCTGTGTATTTATTGGATTTTGTAAGTCATAAAATTCCATTTTTTTCTCCCATTTGACAAAAAGACCAAACTTGATGGGAAAATAAGAACGGTCTTAGAAGTCAGTATTTGTAAAATATTCTCTTCCATATGTTATACTTTAAGGAAAATTTTGCTCTTTGCCCACCCCACCCCCACCTTCAAAATCCCAATTGGTGCTTACAGTTTTAATTTTTAAATTAACCTAGGAAAGGTAAATATACATGCATTATTTAAAACGAGCCATTTGTACCTAACAAATTGGATTATTTTCTTTATAGATTCATTTTAGGTTTTTTCAAAGGCAGCAACATTTCGAAGACCATTTATGCTACTAGGTTAAGTATGATGCTTTACATAGTATATTTTAATCAGTGGTTAGGGTTAACATTTCCTAAGTGCATGTTCTATGGGATATTAATAGGTGCTGGGAAAAAAAAGAGCTCATAAGCTTAGTAAATTTGGAAACAGCTGGATAATATGGTTAAGCAAGTGTCTTCATTTCAGGATTTCTTACACTCTTTAAGTACCTAGTATGATTTGTGCTTTATGACTTGACCATGCAACCATTATTTGTTGAACTCTTGCTTTAAGAAGTATTGGGAAATACTGATGGAAATGATAGTCCTATAAGGGTTCATATATTTAATAGTTTTTTAACTCATTTTTATTTGAGTAAACTCATTTGTGAATAACAAACCCTTTCAACTCTCATGAATAAGGAGTAACATTACTAGGATATATGCTTGTGTTGTTTAAAGATACATTAGGGAAATTAGAGGGCCACATTTAAGTGTTCAATATATTTTTCCATTGCAACCTAAAATCTCTTTAGTTAACCAGAATGTGTAACACACACACACACACACACACACACACACACACACACACACACACACACACACACACACACACAGTTAGAAACCCAGATCTGTAAACAGATGGGGGAAAACCAGAAGAGAACAGGAGATGGGAGAACATTAGGGAATTTGGAGAGAAAAGGTGTCAGACAATGAAGAAGTAAATTATTACTTAGATATGGCATAAAGAGAAGAAATGATGAGAGGAGGAGTGAAGGGAAGAAATGGGAGAAGGGAAAGGAGAAAAGAACCTTTGGATACATTAAAATATGGGAGATTGGTTGCCAAGGAACAGAAAGAGCTTCTCCTGTAGACATGGGTTGCAGAGGAATGAAAGGGACGTATTTACTCCTTGCATGATCTGAGTTATTGCTGTTATTTTCTTCATTATCTAAGCGTGGCTCACAAGGCTTTTTCTATTTATTTTTGACGTCTAACCTCTGCCTAATGACCTCCATCACATTACCAATATGTTACCGATCTGTGATGATGCTGGCTGGTAGGAGTGAGGATATCTTTATGAAACTTTTTTTAAAAAGTGACCTGAGACTAGGGAATTTGGATTTTAAACCTTCTGTGATTTATGTAGCCAAAATAAATGACTAAAAGCCAACTTTCTGCCTTTTATTTCCTGAAGTCACTTGGTATTTTTTGTTTTCCCCCATTTTGGCAGTTGAAATAAAAATACTCAATTGAACATTTTTACTTCTGGCATTATTGATCCCTAGGCTGAGTTCTTGTTGCATCTCAGTCTTTTAGAGTATATAAATATATATTAATAATCTGGTTTTCACTGTGCAGAGTAGAACTGAGAGGAATACTTTTTTTTTTTTTTTTTTGAGACGGAGTTTCGCTCTTGTTGCCCAGGCTGGAGTGCAGTGGCTTGACCTCGGCTCACTGCACCTTTGCCTCCTGGGTTCAAGCAGTTCTCCTGCCTCAGCCTCCCAGGTAGCTGGGATTACAGGCGTGCACCACCATGCCTGGCTACTTTTGTAATTTTAGTAGAGACGGGGTTTAACCTTTTTGGTCAGGCTGGTCTTGAACTCCTGACCTCAGGTGATCCGCCCACCTCGGCCTCCACCCACATCGGCCCCTGCAAAGTGCTGGGATTACCGACATGAGCCACTGTGCCCAACCCCGAGCGGAATACTTTTTGTGGGGAAAGATGAATTAAAGTATTTATAATAATTAATATACCTTCCTGTTATGTATCTCTGGCATTTCCTTATATCGATATATTTACAGGACTTTGTTCTCCATAAGGTAATCTCATTGTAAAAATCTGAAGGAAAATTATATAGTGAAATTTCAAATGTATGTGTTTTTTAAAGTTAAGTTTATTAGGTATCAGGACATGAAGTTGTCATTTTGTTATTTATGTAGTTTACAAAATTGTAACTTGGGGCTGGGTGTGGTGGCTCATGTCTGTAATCCCAGCACTTTGGGAGGCAGAGGCTGGCGGATCACATGAGGTCAGGCGTTCGAGACCAGCCTGGCCAACATGGCGAAACCCCATCTCTACTAAAAATACAAAAAATTAGCTGAGTGTGATGGCATGTGCCTGTAATCCCAGCTTGAGGCAGGAGAATCCCAGGGAGGCAGAGGTTGCAGTGAGCCAAGATCATGCCACTGCACTCCAGCCTGGGCGACAGAGTGAGATACTCTCTCAAAAAAAAAAAAAAAAAAAAGAAAACAAAAAAAAAAACCCCAACTTGGTCCTGAATTTTGTACTTCCACAAATCACTAGTCTTTGTGCAAATACATCAAAATACTAGGTAATTATTAACAAGGCAGCATTATTGTTGAATGTTGTTGAGTAACTATTAGAAACAGACTGAGAATGAATATTTGCATAGTGCTTGGTGATCCTGGCTTCCCCACTTAAAAAGCTGTGTGGTTCTGAGCACATGCAGTAAAACTCAGAGCCTCAGTTTGTTAGGTTTAAATGAGGGATGTTTGTAGAGTTGAAAGGAGGATTAGAGATAATGTATGCAAGTTTTGCATTATAGATGGTGAATAAATGGTAGTTGTAATTAATTTTTAACTTTTTTTGGACCCTCTTAGATTTTAGCATTTACATTTTATGATCTATAAGTGAACTGTGATTTGTTATAGATTATATTTTATAGAGCCATTATTTGTAGCTTTGAAGACAATTTTCAAAATAGTACTTTCTCCCACTTTTTAATTATGATATATTTAACGCATACCAAAGAATACTTGAAACACAAGTTAAAAGGCATAATAATGAGTCATCTACGAACTGTGAGCCCACTGGTCAATTTAAAGAAATGAAACATTATCAATACTGCTGAAGCACTGGTATGTTTCCATTTCCCTGCTCCATAGGTAGTCATTAGGTTGAATTTTGATAATCTTTGTCATTCTCTAGCTATAATTTTAGTTTTATCATATGTGTTTGGACCCCCAAACCTTTTTTTAGCTTGTAGAGAATATTTTTAAAAGTATTTTAATGTTTATAAAAGTGATACATCTTTGTATACAGGTTATTTTATATACAGTTTTAAGTAACTGTACAAAGATTTTTTTTGGTAAAATAATGACCCCATTTTAATCATTTTCTACCAACAGTTCTTGCCCCTGACTTATGTGGGCATTTACCTTTATATTGTAAATAATGATCATATACTGCCATTCCTTGGTTTTGTTTAAGTAGCCTTATTAGGATATATTGTACATACTATAAAATTCATCCACTCTTATGGAAAAATTAAATGATTTCTTTTTTCTTTTTTTTTTTTTTTAACTTTAAGTTCTGGGATACATGTGCAGAACGTGCATGTCTGTTACGTAGGTGTACATGTGCCATGGTGGTTTGCTGCACCTGTCAACCCATCATTTAGGTTTTAAGCCCCATGCACATTAGGTATTTGTCCTAATGCTCTCCCTCCCCTTGCCCCCCACCCCCTGACAGGCCCTAGTTTGTGATGTTCACCTCCCTGTGTCCATGTCTTCTCATTGTTCAACTCCCATTTACGAGTGAGAACATGAGGTGTTTGGTTTTCTGTTCCTGTGTTAGTCTGCTGAGAATGATGACTTCCAGCTTCATCCATGTCCCTGCGAAGGACATGAACTCATTTCTTTTTTACGGCTGCGTAGTATTCCATGGTATATATGTGCTACATTTTCTTTATCCAGTCTATCATTGATGGGCATTTGGGTTGGTTCCAAGTTTTTGCTGTTGTGAATAGTGCTGCAGTAAACATATGTTTGTATGTGTCTTTATGGCAGAATGATTTATATTCCTTTGGTTATATACCCAGTAATAGAATTGCTGGTCAAATGGTATTTGTCATTCTAGATCCTTCAGGAATCACCACACTGTCTTCCACAATGGTTGAATTAATTTACACTCCCACCAACAGTGTTAAAGCGTTCCTATTTCTCCATAGCCTTGCCAGCATCTGTTGTTTCCTGACTTTTTAATAATTACCATTTTAACTGGCATGAGATAGATAGTATCTCATTGTGGTTTTAATTTGCATTTCTCTAATGACCAGTGATGATGGCTTTTTTTCATGTTGGCTGCATAAATTTATTTTGAGAAGTGTCTATTCATATCCTTCACCCAATTCAGTGATTTTTAAGTACATTAATCGAGTTGCACAGTCATTACTACAATCAGTTTTAGAACTTTTCTATCTTTCCCAAAATTTTCCTGGATTCATTTGCACACAATTCTCATTCCTTCCCCCTAGCTCCAGGAAACCACTGATCTGTTGCCTGTGTCTAAAAATTTCTCTTTTCTGAGCATTTCATGTAAACGGAATCATAGAACAGTCTTGCTGTTTTCTTTTACTTAATGTTTTTGAGGTTTATTTGGGCTGCAAAATGTGTTAGTAATTCATTTCTTTTTAATTGTTAGTTTTCCATTGTATTGCTACATTACATTTTATTTATGCATTCACCAGTTAATGGACATTTGGGTTTTTTCAACTTTTGGGTTTTTGGATAATACCATGAATATGCATGTGTCTTAGTTCATTTATGTTGCTCCAAAGGAACACCTGAGGCTGGGTAATTTAGAGATTTGCTTGGCTTATGGTTCTGCAGAGTGTACAAGAACCATGGCCCCAGCATTTGCTTCTAGTGAGGCCCTCAGATTGTTTCTCCTTGTGGTAGAAAGCAAACGGGAGCAGATGTGAGCAGAGATCACATGGCGAGAAAGAAGAACCCAGTTGGGGGAGAGGTGCCAGCCTCTTTTTAATAGCCAGCTCTTTTGGAAACTAGTAGAGAACTTAATCCTTATCGTGAGGACTGCACCAGGCCATTCATGAGGGATCTACCCTCATAACACAAACACCTCCTGCTAGGCCCCACTTCCAACATTGGGGATCAGATTTCAGTGTGAGGTTTGGGGGGTCAAATATCCAAGCTGTAACAGCATGTACAAGTCTGTCTATGGTCAGATATTCATTTCTCTTGATTATATTTTTAAGAGTTACCATAACAATATTCCTAGAAGTAGCCTTACTGGGATGAAACTTTTTTTTTTTTAAACATGTCTAAATTTTTAAGAAACTGCCAAGCTGTTTTCTAAAGTGGCTGTGCCATTTCACATTCCCATCAGCATTTCTAAAGTGGCTGTGCCATTTCACATTCCCATCAACAATGTCTGAAGGTTCTAGTTTCTCTGTATCCTCACTAACACTCATCTTTTGTCTTTTGATTATTGCCATTTTAGTGGGTATGTAGTAGTAGTATCTTATTGTGGCTTTAATTTGCATTTCCCTAGTTACTGATGAAGTTTGAGCACCTTTTTATTTGCTTATTAGACACATGTGTCTTTTTTGGTGAAATGTTTGTTCAAGTTATCTATTTTAAAAATTTGGTTGTTGACTTCTTACTACTAAGTTTATTTTTAAAATATATTTTGTTGTAAGAGTTCTGTATTGGGGATAGAAGTTGTTTTGTTTTCTTGCTTAACAATTTGCAGATATTTTATCCCAGTGTGTGGCTTCTTAGTGGTGCCTTAAGCACAAAAACATTCAATTTTAAGGGTCTGATATATTAATTTTTTTTGGTCTTGTCCTGTTACTATCATGTCTAAGATCCTTTTGCATAACCCATGGCCATAAAGATTTTCTCTTATATTTTCTTCTAGATGTTTGTGGTTTATCTCTTGTGTTTAGGTGTGTAATACATTTTGAATTAATGTTTGTTTATTGTATATGATTATTGATCTTTATTTTGTGTGAAGGTCTAAATGCATCTTTTTGCTATGGGTATCCAAATATTCCTCCACTATTTGTTAAAAAGACTATATTTTGTAAATTATCTTTTTGTACTTTTGTTGAAAAATCACTTGGCCATATATGGATAGGTCTATTTTTATACTTTTCCCATTGAATTCTTTGGACACTTTTCTTGCAAAGCTATTGACCAGTGATGTAGAATTTATTTTTGGACTCAATTCTGATATGTTGAACTATATACCTGTCTTTATACCAATATGCCTTTCTTGACTAATGTTGCTTTATAATGAATCAGTCTTTTGACTGTCTTCTTTTTCAGAATTGTTTTGGCTATTCAGAGTCCTTTGCATTTTATTTAGATTTTGGACTCAGCCTGTTTCTACAAAAAATAAAAAATTAAAATAAAACCCTGCTGTGATTTTGATAAGGATTGCGTTAACATTGTAAGCCTGTTTGGGGAGAATAACAGCATTGATTTTGTGAATATGGATTTTTCTCCATTTATTTAGATTTTTATAATTTCTCTCAGCCATGTTCTTCAGTTTTAATTGCACAAATCTTACACTTCTGTTATTAAATTTGTTACTCAGTATTTTATCCTTTTTATGTTATTTTAGGTGGAATTATTTTAATTTCCTCTTTGGATTGTTTGTTGCTCGTAGTTAGAAATAAAGTTGTCTTTCATATATTGATCTTGTATCATTCTACCTTGGTAACCACCTTCACTAATTCTAGTAGCTTGTGTGTGTACACGTGCTGGTGCACATGCATGCTCAGGTTCCTTGGGATTCCATATACATTATGACAATGTCTTCTGCAAATAAAAATGTTTGCTTGTTCCTTCCAAAGTAGTTATCTTTAAACAATCCACCTTCATTTTTCCTCCTTTTGCTTTATTAAACTGGCTACAGCTTCTAGGATAGTGAGAATAGAAGTACAAAGAGTAACATCCATGCCTTATTCCCAATTTTAAGAGAAAGCATTCACCATTAAGGATGATATTGACTGTAGGGTTTTTTTTGTAGATACCCTTTGTTGATCTGAGGAACTTCTCTTCTGTTTCCAGTTTGTTGAGAGGTTTTTTTTTTTTTTTTTAAATCATGAATAGTGTTGGATTTTTCCAGATGCTTTTTCTGTTGCCATGATCTCTGGAGATAATTATGTGATCTTTGTCCTCTTACTCTGTTAATATGGTGAGTTACATTGATTGACTTTTGTAAACCAACCCTGCATTTCTGGCATACTTTCCACTTGGTCATTTTGAGTTCCTTCTGGGAGTTGCAGTGAGGGTGCCAATTTTTATGATTTGCCCTACCTTGGTTGAAATACGTTGCCAAGAGAGTTGTGGGGAATGAGAGCAGTTCTAATCAAGAATGCCACAGACTCATGCTGTTCTTACCAGAGTTCAGTAGTTTCCATGAATAGATGTTTCTCAGTTTGTTATGTTGTGTGCCTTTGGTCAGAATACTGAAATGGTTGTTTGAGTTTGATCCATATTTATGGTATTTTGAGAAGCGGATTTGTTGACTTCCTCATTCTGTCATGCTGGAAGTGAATTTCCATTTCTTGATTTTTAAGTTTTAGTTGTCTTCTACTCATTTGCTGCTATGGAGAATAAAGCTTCAGCTTTTCTAAAGCTTGTGTTGTCCCTTTTCCCCAACACACATACTTCCTTTCTCCCCACAGTCCTTCTGTTACATGTAACAATGATTTTAGGTTAGACTAGTATTTGGAGTTCTTTATTTATTACTATGTAAATAGTATTTACAACTACACTTTCTAGTATATTGTGATTATTTTTTTTGTACAGTTGTATTGCTACAGTAGATAATTGCCTTATTTACTCTGTTGCTTCATTTTACACACATACACACTCCTTCCTTCCCTTCTGATTCTTTCCATATTTTCTGGCAAAATTGAAAAACTTTGGTTCATCCTTTCTGTTTATATAACCAGAAAAAGATATTTTTTTTTCCCCAAAGCAAAATCTCAAACTCTTCATGAGGAAAGGTAATATTCTTTCTATAACTACCAGAAGAAGCTAGTGCTTATCAGATTCTCTTGCATGTACATATAATATATACTGCTTTAGAGTCTACAAATCATGTTCAGTACTTTGTATTATTTAATCTTTACGGTCTTTTGGGCAAATTATTAGGAACTGAGGTTTTAACCCAGATCTTCAGACTAGAAGCTTAGGATGTTATGTTCTTTTCTACTTTATTATATTTACATTATCATTTAGTTTGCAGTGAATCCAGGTACATCAGTGATTTCCACACAATAAGTTAACTTACTCTGGAATATTTACTAACAGTGTTTGTTTCTTGACTAGCTCTGTAACCAATGTAGTTAGTATTTGTTATAAAGTTCTCTGCCCACTGAGTGTTGAGAATGTGGAGAAGATAAATAGCTTGTTAACTTTGTATGCAGCTTATTTCCTAATACTTTTTCTAAGGACTCTTGGGGCCTTCCTTTCAGAGAGCTTAAGTTCCTCCCTTTTCTAACAGCATACCATGTGAAGCAGATTTCTTCATTTTCAACCAGAACAACGTATTGTATAACAGATTGAGTGCAGATACAGATTTAAGAAACCATATAGATATAACGTTGCTAGAAATTTTAAAACTCTGAAATTAACACTCCTGCATGCACTTGAAAGAATATATAACCTGCCATTATTGGGTAAAATGTTCTAAAATGCTTCAAAATGTTCAAAATGTTTTTGTACTTTTTTTTTTTTTTTTTTAACCATTTTGTAAAATGTTCAAAATGCTTTTGCAGACCGAACTATAGGTTGCCAACCAAAAAATCTATTTTATATATGAAGTTGACATCTATATATTTAGTTGACAGTCTCTTTTAATTAATGTGCTTATGCCAATTATATTTAATATAATTACTGATCTCCTTGGATTAAAATCTGTCATTTTACCATCTATTTTCTGTTTATTACAACTATTCTTTGTTTCTTTTCCTTTCTTTTCGCCTTTTTTTTTTGGATCAGTTGAGTATCTGTTAATGACTCTGTCTTCTCCCCTATTTCATCGTTATTTATATCTCTTAAAAATGTTTTTTAGTGTGCCCTAGTTTTTACAATATATGTCTCTAACTAATCATAGTCTGTATTCAAATAATATTACTCTGCTTCATGTGTTCTGTAAAGACCTCCCAGCAGAGCACTCTCAGTTCCCCCCTCCCAACCTTAATACAATTTTTTTTTTCTTTTTAAATTTTTTTATTTTTAATTTTTGTGAGTACATAGCAAGTATATATATTTATTGGGTACATGAGATACTTTGACACAGGCATGCAAGGTGTAATAATCACATCATGGAAAATGGGATATTCATCCCCTCAAGCATGCATCCTTTGTGTTACAAAAAATCCAATTATACTGTTTTAGTTATTTTAAAACACATAACTAAATTGTTATTGACTATAGTTGCCCTGTTGTGCTATCAGATTCTAATTTTTTTCTATTTTTTAACCTGTTAACCATCCCCACTTCTCTCCAACCCCGCTGCTACCCTTCCAGCGTCTAGCAACCATCCTTCTATTCTCTATCTCCAGGAGTTTAATTGTTTTGATTTTTAGCTGTCACAAATAAGCGAGAACATGCAAAGTTTGCCTTTCAGTGCCAGACTTACTTCACTTAACATAATGACCTCTAGTGCCATCCATGTTATTGCAAATGACTGAATCTTATTCTTTTTCATGCCTGAATAGTACTCCATTGTGTATGTGTACCACATTTTTTTTTTCTTTATCCATTCTTCTGTTGATGCACACTAGGGTTGCTTCCAAATCTGGGCTATTGTCCACAGGGCTGCAACAAACATGGGAATCTCTTTGATACACTGATTTTCTTTCTTTTTCTTTTTTTTTCTTATACCTCTTTGCCATTTATACGTCTTCTTTTTTTTATTATTATTATTATACATTAAGTTCTAGGGTACATGTGCCTAACGTGCAGGTTTGTTATATATGTATACTTGTGCCATGTTGGTGTGCTGCACCCATCAACTCGTCATTTACATCAGGTATAACTCCCAATGCAATCCCTCCCCCCTCCCCCCTCCCCATGATAGGCCCCGGTGTGTGATGTTCCCCTTCCCGAGTCCAAGTGATCTAATTGTTCAGTTCCCACCTATGAGTGAGAACATGTGGTGTTTGGTTTTCTGTTCTTGCAATAGTTTGCTGAGAATGATGGTTTCCAGCTGCATCCATGTCCCTACAAAGGACACAAACTCATCCTTTTTTTATGGCTGCATAGTATTCCATGGTGTATATGTGCCACATTTTCTTAATCCAGTCTGTCACTGATGGACATTTGGGTTGATTCCAAGTCTTTGCTATTGTGAATAGTGCCACAATGAACATACATGTGCATATGTCTTTATAGCAGCATAATTTATAATCCTTTGGGTATATATCCAGTAATGGGATGGCTAGGTCATATGGTACTTCTAGTTCTAGATCCTTGAGGAATCGCCATACTGTTTTCCATAATGGTTGAACTAGTTTACAATCCCACCAACAGTGTAAAAGTGTTCCTATTTCTCCACATCCTCTCCAGCACCTGTTGTTTCCTGACTTTTTAATGATCGCCATTCTAACTGGTGTGAGATGGTATCTCATTGTGGTTTTGATTTGCATTACTCTGATGGCCAGTGATGATGAGCATTTTTTCATGTGTCTGTTGGCTGTATGAATGTCTTCTTTTGAAAAATGTCTGTTCATATCCTTTGCCCACTTTTTGATGGGGTTGTTTGTTTTTTTCTTGTAAATTTGTTTGAGTTCTTTGTAGATTCTGGATATTAGCCCTTTGTCAGATGAGTAGATTGCAAAAATTTTCTCCCATTCTGTAGGTTGCCTGTTCACTCTGATGGTAGTTTCTTTTGCTGTGCAGAAGTTCTTTAGTTTAATTAGATCCCATTTGTCAATTTTGGCTTTTGCTGCCGTTGCTTTTGGTGTTTTAGACATGAAGTCCTTGCCCATGCCTATGTCCTGAATGGTATTACCTAGGTTTTCTTCTAGGGTTTTTATGGTTTTAGGTCTAATATTTCAGTCTCTAATCCATCTTGAATTAATTTTCGTATAAGGAGTAAGGAAAGGATCCAGTTTCAGCTTTCTACTTATGGCTACCCAATTTTCCCAGCACCATTTATTAAATAGAGAATCCTTTCCCCACTTCTTGTTTTTGTCAGGTTTGTCAAAGATCAGATGGCTGTAGATGTGTGGTATTATTTCTGAGGACTCTGTTCTGTTCCATTGGCCTATATCTCTGTTTTGGTACCAGTACCATGCTGTTTTGGTTACTGTAGCCTTGTAGTACAGTTTGAAGTCAGGTAGCGTGATGCCTCCAGCTTTGTTCTTTTGACTTAGGATTGTCTTGGCAGTGCGGGCTCTTTTTTGGTTCCATATGAACTTTAAAGCAGTTTTTTCCAATTCTGTGAAGAGAGTCATTGGTAGCTTGATGGGGATGGCATTGAATCTATAAATTACCTTGGGCAGTATGGCCATTTTCACGATATTGATTCTTCCTATCCATGAGCATGGTATGTTCTTCCATTTGTTTGTGTCCTCTTTTATTTCACTGAGCAGTGGTTTGTAGTTCTCCTTGAAGAGGTCTTTTACATCCCTTGTTAAGTTGGATTCCTAGGAATTTTATTCTCTTTGAAGCAGTTGTGAATGGAAGTTCTTTCATGATTTGGCTCTCTGTTTGTCTGTTACTGGTGTATAAGAATGCTTGTGATTTTTGCACATTAATTTTGTATCCTGAGACTTTGCTGAAGTTTCTTATCAGTTTAAGGAGATTTTGGGCTGAGACAATGGGGTTTTCTAAATATACAATCATGTCATCTGCAAACAGGGACAATTTGACTTCTTCTTTTCCTAACTGAATACCCTTTATTTCTTTCTCTTGCCTGATTGTCCTGGCCAGAACTTCCAACACTATGTTGAACAGGAGTGGTGACAGAGGGCATCCCTGTCTTGTGCCAGTTTTCAAAGGGAATTTTTCCAGTTTTTGCCCATTTAGTATGATATTGGCTGTGGGTTTGTCATAAATAGCTCTTATTATTTTGAGATATGTTCCATCAATACCGAATTTATTGAGCGTTTTTAGCATGAAGTGCTGTTGAATTTTGTCAAAGGCCTTTTCTGCATCTATTGAGATAATCATGTGGTTTTTGTCTTTGATTCTGTTTATATGCTGGATTACGTTTATTGATTTGTGTATGTTGAACCAGCCTTGCATCCCAGGGATGAATCCAACTTGATCATGGTGAATAAGCTTTTTGATGTGCTGCTGGATCTGGTTTGCCAGTATTTTATTGAGGATTTTTGCATCGATGTTCATCAGGGATATTGGTCTAAAATTCTCTTTTTTTGTTGTGTCTCTGCCAGGCTTTGGTATCAAGATGATGTTGGCCTCATAAAATGAGTTAGGGAGGATTCCCTCTTTTTCTATTGATTGGAATAGTTTCAGAAGGAATGGTACCAGCTCCTCCTTGTACCTCTGGTAGAATTCAGCTGTGAATCCATCTGGTCCTGGACTTTTTTTGGTTGGTAGGCTATTAATTATTGCCTCAATTTCAGAGCCTACTATTGGTCTATTCAGGGATTCAGCTTCTTCCTGGTTTAGTCTTGGGAGAGTGTAAGTGTCCAGGAAATTATCCATTTCTTCTAGATTTTCTAGTTTATTTGCGTAGAGGTGTTTATAGTATTCTCTGATGGTAGTTTGTATTTCTGTGAGGTCGGTGCTGATATCCCCTTTATCATTTTTTATTGCGTCTATTTGATTCTTCTCTTTTCTTTATTAGTCTTGCTAGCGGTCTATCAATTTTGTTGATCTTTTCAAAAAACCAACTCCTGGATTCATTGATTTTTTGGAGGGTTTTTTGTGTCTCTATCTCCTTCAGTTCTGCTCTGATCTTAGTTATTTCTTGCCGTCTGCTAGCTTTTGAATGTGTTTGCTCTTGCTTCTCTAGTTCTTTTAATTGTGATTTTAGAGTGTCAATTTTAGATCTTTCCAGCTTTCTCTAGTGGGCATTTAGTGCTATAAATTTCCCTCTACACACTGCTTTAAATGTGTCCCAGAGATTCTGGTATGTTGTATCTTTGTTCTCATTGGTTTCAAAAAACATCTTTATTTCTGCCTTCATTTCATTATGTACCCAGTAGTCATTCAGGAGCAGGTTATTCAGTTTCCATGTAGTTGAGCGGTTTTGATTGAGTTTCTTAGTCCTGAGTTCTAGTTTGATTGCACTGTGGTCTGAGAGATAGTTTGTTATAATTTCTGTTCTTGTACATTTGCTGAGGAGTGCTTTACTTCCAATTATGTGGTCAATTTTGGAATAAGTGTGATGTGGTGCTGAGAAGAATGTATATTCTGTTGATTTGGGGTGGAGAGTTCTGTAGATGTCTATTAGGTCTGCTTGCTGCAGAGATGAGTTCAATTCCTGGATATCCTTGTTAACTTTCTGTCTCGTTGATCTGTCTAATGTTGACAGTGGAGTGTTGAAGTCTCCCATTATTATTGTATGGGAGTCTTAAGTCTCTTTGTAAGTCTCTAAGGACTTGCTTTATGAATCTGGGTGCTCCTGTATTGGGTGCATATATATTTAGGATAGTTAGCTCTTCCTGTTGAATTGATCCCTTTACCATTATGTAATGGCCTTCTTTGTCTCTTTTGATCTTTGATGGTTTAAAGTCTGTTTTATCAGAGACTAGTATTGCAACCCCTGGGTTTTTTTGTTCTCCATTTGCTTGGTAGATCTTCCTCCATCCCTTTATTTTGAGCCTATGTATGTCTCTGCATGTGAGATGGGTCTTCTGAATACAGCAAACTGAAGGGTCTTGACTCTTTATCCAGTTTGCCAGTCTATGTCTTTTAATTGGAGCATTTAGTCCATTGACATTTAAGGTTAATATTGTTATGTGTGAACTTGATCCTGCCATTAGGATATTAGCTGGTTATTTTGCTCGTTAGTTTATGCAGTTTCTTCCTAGCCTCGATGGTCTTTACATTTTGGCATGTTTTTGCAATGGCTGGTACTGGTTGTTCCTTTCCATGTTTAGTGCTTCCTTCAGGGTCTCTTGTAAGGCAGGCCTGGTGGTGACAAAATCTCTAAGCATTTGCTTATCTGTAAAGGATTTTATTTCTCCTTCACTTATGAAACTTAGTTTGGCTGGATATGAAATTCTGGGTTTAAAATTCTTTTCCTTAAGAATGTTGAATATTGGCCCCCACTCTCTTCTGGCTTGTAGAGTTTCTGCCGTGAGATCTGCTGTTAGTCTGATGGGCTTCCCTTTGTGTGTAACCCGACCTTTCTCTCCGGCTGCCCTTAAGATTTTTTCCTTCATTTCAACTTTGGTGAATCTGGCAGTTATGTGTCTTGGAGTTGCTCTTCTCAAGGAGGATCCTTGTGGCGTTCTCTGTATTTCCTGAATTTGAATGTTGGCCTGCCCTACTAGGTTGGGGAAATTCTTCTGGATGATATGCTGAAGAGTGTTTTCCAACTTGGTTCCATTTTCCCCCTCACTTTCAGGCACCCCAATCAGATGTAGATTTGGTCTTTTTACATAATCCCATACTTCTTGCAGGCTTTGTTCGTTTCTTTTTAGATTTCTCTTCTCGCTTCATTTCATTCATTTGATCCTCAATCGCTGATACTCTTTCTTCCAGTTGATCGAGTCGGTTACTGAGGCTTGTGCATTTGTCACGTATTTCTTGTGTCATGGTTTTCATCTCTGTCAGTTCGTTTATGGCCTTCTCTGCGTTAATTATTCTAGTTATCAATTCTCCACTCTTTTTTCAAGATTTTTAGTTTCTTTGCGCTGGGTACATAATTCCTTCTTTAGCTCTGAGAAATTTGATGGACTGAAGCCTTCTTCTCTCATCTCGTCAAAGTCATTCTCCATCCAGCTTTGATCCGTTGCTGGTGATGAGCTGCCTTCCTTGGCAGGGGGAGATGCGCTCTTATTTTTTGAATTTCCAGCTTTTCTGCTCTGCTTTTTCCCCATCTTTGTGGTTTTATCTGCCTCTGGTCTTTGATGATGGTGACGTACTGATGGGGTTTTGGTGTGGGTGTCCTTCCTGTTTGTTAGTTGTCCTTCTAACAGTCAGGACCCTCAGCTGTAGGTCTGTTGGAGATTGCTTGAGGTCCACTCCAGACCCTGTTTGCCTGGGTATCAGCAGCAGAGGCTGCAGAAGATAGAATATTGCTGAACAGCTAGTGTTGCTGTCTGATTCTTGCTTTGGAAGCTTCCTCTCAGGGGTATACTCCACTGTGTGAGGTGTGGGGTGTAGGTCTGCCCCTTGTGGGGGATGTCTTCCAGTTAGGCTACTCAGGGGTCAGGGACCCACTTGAGCAGGCAGTCTGTCCGTTCTCAGATCTCAACCTCCGCGTTGGGAGATCCACTGCTCTCTTCAAAGCTGTCAGACAGAGTCGTTTGCGTCTGGAGAGGTTTCTGCTGCTTTTTTTTTTTTTGTTGTTGTTGTTGTTGTTTAGCTGTGCCCTGTCCCCAGAGGTGGAGTCTACAGAGACAGGCAGGCCTTCTTGAGCTGCTGTGAGCTCCACCCAGTTCGAGCTTCCCTGCGGCTTTGTTTACCTACTTAAGCCTCAGCAATGGCGGGCGCCCCTCCCCCAGCCTCACTGCTGCCTCGCGGTTAGATCGCAAACTGCTGTGCTAGCAATGAGGGAGGCTCCGTGGGCGTGGGACCCTCCCAGCCAGGTGTGGGATATAATCTCCTGGTGTGCCTGTTTGCTAAGATCCTTGGTAAAGTGCAGTATTGGGGTGGGAGTTACCTGATTTTCCAGGTGTTGTGTGTCTCAGTTCCCCTGGCTAGGAAAAGGGATTCCCTTCCCCCTTGCGCTTCCCAGGTGAGGCTATGCCTCGCCCTGCTTCAGCTCTCGCTGGTCAGGCTGCAGCAGCTGACCAGCACCGATTGTCCCGCACTTCCTAGTGAGATGAACCCAGTACCTCAGTTGAAAATGCAGAAATCACCTGTCTTTTGTGTCACTGTGCTGGGATCTGGAGACTGGAGCTGTTCCTATTCAGCCATCCTGCTCCGCCCCCCTACAATTTTTAAATGTATTTTATTTTTATATATGCTAGAAACACACAGAACATTACCTTAAAAAAATTTTTTAAATTGTAATGGGTACATAGTAGGTGTGTATATTTATAGGATATATGAGATATTTTGATACAGGCATGCATTGTGTAATAATTACACTATGGAAAATGGGGTGGTCATCCCCTCAAGCATTTATCCTTTGTGTTATAATTTAGTTATACTTTTTTAGTTATTTTAAAATCTACAATTATTTTGACTATAGTCACCCTGTTGTGCTGTCAAATACAAAGTTATTCATTCTTTCTAATAATTTTTGTATTAATTAACCATCTTTACCTCTCCGGTGTCCTGGCTTCTGCCCACTACCCTTCCCACCCTCTGGTCACCATCCTTCTTCTGTCTCCATGTGTCACTACTTTTGCTTTAGATTTTAATTTTAATTTGCTTTTAATTTTAAAAGAATTAAAATAAGGAAAAATGAATTTTACATTGGCCTTTATTAATACCATTTCAGCACTTTTCATTTGTGTGTGTGGGTGTGTATGTGGAAATCCATGTTTTTGTATCATATAATCTTTTTGCCAGAAAATTTTTCTTTAGTATTTTTGATAGGACAGGTCTGCTGATAATCAGTTCTCTGATTTTTGTCTGAAAAAGAGTTTATTTTTCATTCATCTTTGAGAGATATTATCAATAAGTATAATATGGGTTCACAGGTGTTTTTATTGTTTTTACTTTCTTTCGCACTTTAAACACATCATTTTCATCCGTTCTGGCTTGCAAAGTTTCTGGCTAGAAGTCTGCTATAATTCTTATCCTTGTTCTTCTGTATTTAGTGTGTCTTGTTTTCTCTGGCTGTCTTCAATATTTTTTCTGTATTTCTTGTTTTGGGCTGTTTCAATATGATGTGTTAAGTACATGTGTGTGATGTGTGTTATGTATATGTGTGTGTTTCTGTTTATCCTTAGTGTTGTCTAATGTTCTTGGATCTGTGGTTTAGAGTCTTCATTAATTTTGGAAAATTCTTAGTTATTCATTGTCTCTTTATATATTTCTTTTGTAACTTCTTTATCATCTCTTTCTGTAATTTTTATTACATATGTGTCAGACTTTTTGATACCGCCCCACGTCTCTTAGATGTTCTATTCTTTGTTTATTTCCATTTTTTTTACTTTTACATTTCAGTATATATAATTTCTATTTTCAATTTCACTGATTCTTTCCCACCCTCAGTTTTGCTGAGTATATTGGTGAGCTTCTCAAAGGTACTCGTCGTCTCTGTTATGATATTTTTCATTTCTATCATATCCATTTGGTAATTTCCTATATCATATGTATATGTATATGCTAAGATGCCCCATCTCTTCATGCATGTTGGCCTTCTTTTTGACTAGAGTCTAACAACATATTAGTCAGTTATTTTAAGTTTCTTGTCTGATGATGCCAACACCTTAGTTATATGTGAATATGGTTTTCTTGATTGCTTTGTCTCAACATACTTGACAATGTCTTTTTTTTTCTTGTTTCTTTTTATGCCTCATAATTTCTTGTTAAAAACTAGACATCTTTTGAAGACAGTAGAGACTGAGATAAATAGGTGTTGTGCCTTAAGTAGGAGGTAAGATAGGATAGCAAAGCCCATCCTCCTCAGGGCACAGCTGAAGACTCACTGGACATGGCTTTTCTGTTGCACTAGGCTTTTAGTGTATGGGTGGTGTGCTGGTGTTGGGGGGCAGGTGTCAGGTAATTCAGTCAGAAATTGATCTGGGTTTGGGTTTTTGCTCGCCATGACTGCCCTCAGTACCTCAGAGACTTCAAATTCCTTTGTTGTTATCTTATGTTTAGGGTGAGGCCTGCTTTTCCAGACGCTTTTTCTTGGTGTTTGTTCCATTAGCTTCAGGTTTCTCCTTTGTGCCTGCCCCTCAGAGAGGGCTTCTCTTCACACGCTCTTCACCCAGGAGTAGAGTGCTGTTACTTATTACTTTATACTTGGAGCATGGTGGGCATATTGGGGAGATATTCATGTTCTGGTTCAGCTTCAGCCTGAGGCAGGCTGTGTCTCTGGAGTGGAGAGATCTGCTTTTCTCAGTGATCCTGCCCCACCACTGCCTAAGGTCTCTATAATAGATATATTCCTGTCCCACCTTCAGGGTTAGAGGATTTTTTTTCCTGTGCCCTTTCTCCAGCTGCAGTGGGTCTTTAGCTGTGTCCTGAGGAAGATGGGCTTTGCTATCCCATTTTACCTCCCACTTAAGGCTTTTGTTTGGAAGAGATAAAGGTGAGTTTTGGTGGCTGCTGTTTGCCGCCCCCAGACCTGTACCCTGAATGAGGCTGGCCTCCTGTCTTTTTTCTGAGTGCCTGGTGAGATCTGTGGAGAAGAGCCTGTGAGTGGGTGATGATACCCATGTAGCTTTGGCTTCTGGGGGTTCTGTATTCTCTTTCCAACCAACCTTTAGTCTTACAGCAATTCATCACAGGCTTCAGCTGAATTCTTTCTTGCTTGTCTGTTCCAGGTAAACAAGTGCTAGTCTTTTATCTCTCTTTGAGTTATTTTTGGGGTTGTTTGCCCTTTGATGGGTGTTAAGTACAGCTGTGATTTTGCCGATGAATGTTTGTTGTTGTGAGAGGAACAGTGGTCTTTTCCACTTTTCTACATCCTAAGCTGAAGCCTTCCCCTACTACATCTGAGAGATACAGGAAAGTTGGTTCTTAGACACAGATACATTTACTTGGTCCTCCTCTTCTTCCTCCTCCTCCTCCCTTCTTCTTTCTTCCTTCCTTCTCCTCCGCCTTCAGAAGTTTGAAAAGCACTTTAGTTTTTGTTTTTACAATCTACAAAGTTTTTAAAAAAATTTTTAACATTTTGTTTTTACATCTATGAGCTTTTCTTTTTAAAAGTAAACCTGTTTGTAAAGATAATCCTCTTGTGCTATATGGCATCATTTGTACTTGAGAGTAAATCACTACTGTCAAATATCTCCTTAAAAACTGAGATGTGGAAGGAGGTGTTAGCTTCCAGTTTGAAAATCCCTGTTACTGTTAAAATATTTGAGGTTTGTAATAAATACAAAAATAACATAGTAATAAGATTACCTTTTTAAAAAATACCTTTTGATGAATCAGTTCTGGATTCTGTATTTATTCTGTTAGCTGGCTATTTTGTACACATGTGATTTTAAAAGGAAATATGGATAAACAGTAGCATTATTCTAGAACAGCAAAAGTAGGTATGTAAGAAACATTTATGTATGGTGTATCTAAGAGTAGTTTACAGGTAGAACAGAGCAGAATGAAACATGTTTACTTATTTTATACATATGTAAATATAAGTAATACACATAGTGTTGACTTAAATCCTGAGACCTATAAATATAGAAAAGGAGAGCTTTATTTCTTACAAAGGACTACAGCCTGCAGGCTTATTAACATGACCTACAGTATAAAGTTGTTTTTTATTTTTTATTATACTTTAAGTTCTAGGGTACATGTGTACAATGTGCAGGTTTGATACATAGGTATACATGTGCCCTGTTGGTTTGCTGCACCCATCAACTCATCATTTACATTAGGTATTTCTCCTAATGCTATCCCTCCTCCAGCCCCCCACCCCCTGACAGGCATTGGTGTGTGATGTTCCCTGCCCTGTGTCCAGGGGTTCTCATTGTTCAGTTCCCACCTGTGAGAGAGAACATATGGTGTTTGGTTTTCTGTCTTTGTGATAGTTTTCTGAGAATAATGGTTTCCAGCTGCATCCATGTCCCTGCAAAGGACATGAACTCATCCTTTTTTTATGGCTGCATAGTATTCCATGGTGCATATGTGCCACATTTTCTTTTTATTTATTTATTGTTATTATTATACTTTAAGTTCTAGGGTACATGTGCATAACGTGCAGGTTTGTTACATATGTATACTTGTGCTATGTTGGTGTGCTGTACCCATCAACTCATCAGCACCCATCAACTCGTCATTTACATCAGGTAAAACTCAGAATGCAATCCCTCCCCCTTCCCCACTCCCCATAATAGGCCCCGGTGTGTGATGTTCCCCTTCCCCAGTCCAAATGATCTCATTGTTCAGTTCCCACCTATGAGTGAGAACATGTGGTGTTTGGTTTTCTGTTCTTGCGATAGTTTGCTGAATGTGCCACATTTTCTTAATCCAGTCTATCATTGATGGACATTTGGGTGTGTTCCAAGTCTTTACTATTGTGAATAGTGCCACAATAAACATACGAGTGCATGTGTCTTTATAGTAGCATGATTTATAATCCTCTGGGTATACACTCAGTAAGGGATCACTGGGTCAAATGGTATTTCTGGATCTAGATCCTTGAGGAATTGCCACACTGTCTTCCACAATGGTTGAACTAATTTACACTCCCATCAACAGTATAAAAGTGTTCTTATTTCTCCACATCCTCTCCAGCATCTGTTGTTTCCTGACTTTTGAATGATTGCCATTCTAACTGGTGTCAGATGGTATCTCATTATGGTTTTGATTTGCATTTCTCTGATGACCATTGATGAGCATTTTTTTCATGTGTCTGTTGGCTGCATAAATGTCTTCTTTTGAGAAGTGTCTGTTCATATCCTTTGCCCACTTTTTGATGGGGTTGTTTTTTTCTTGTGAATTTGTTTGAGATTTTTGTAGATTCTGGATATTAGCCCTTTGTTAGATTGGTAAATGGCAAAACTTTTCTCCCATTCTGTAGGTTGCCTGGTAGTTTCTTTTGCTGTGCAGAAGCTCTTTAGTTTAATGAGATCCCATTTGTCTATTTTGGCTTTCATTGCTACTGCTGTTGGTGTTTTAGTCATGAAGTCCTTGCCCATGCCTATGTCCTGAATTACCTAGGTTTTCTTCTAGGGTTTTTATAATTTTAGGTCTAACATTTAAGTCTTTAATCCCTCTCGAATTAATTTTTGTAGAAGTTGTAAGGAAGGGATCCAGTTTCAACTTTCTACATATGGCTAGCCAGTTTTCCCAGCACCATTTTTTTTTTTTTTTTTTTTTTTTTTTTGAGACGGAGTCTGGCTCTGTCGCCCAGGCTGGAGTGCAGTGGCGCGATCTCGGCTCACTGCAAGCTCCGCCTCCCAGGTTCATGCCATTCTCCTGCCTCAGCCTCCCGAGTAGCTGGGACTACAGGCGCCCACAACCGCGCCCGGCTAATTTTTTTGTATTTTTAGTAGAGACGGGGTTTCACCGTGGTCTCGATCTCCTGACCTTGTGATCCGCCCGCCTCGGCCTCCCAAAGTGCTGGGATTACAGGCGTGAGCCACCGCGCCCGGCCAGCCCAGCACCATTTTTTAAATAGGGAATCCTTTCCCCATTTCTTGTTTTTGTCAGGTTTGTCAAAGATCAGGTGGTTGTAGATGTGTGGTGTTATTTCTGAGACCTCTGTTCTGTTCCATTGGTCTGTGTATCTGTTTTGGTATCAGTACCATGCTGTTTTGGTTACTGTAGCCTTGTAGTATAGTTTGAAGTCAGGTAGCATGATGCCTCCAGCTTTGTTCTTTTGACTTAGGATTGTCTTGGCAACGCGGGCCCTTTTTTGGTTGCATATGAACTTTACAGTAGCTTTTTCCAATTCTGTGAAGAGTCATTGGTAGCTTGATGGGGATGGCATTGAATCTATACATTACCTTTTCTTCCTATCCATGAGCATGGAATGTTCTTCCATTTGTTTGTGCCCTCTTTTATTTCGTTGAGCAGTGGTTTGTAGTTCTCCTTGAAGAGGTCCTTCACATCCCTTGTAAGTTGGATTCCTAGGTATTTTATTCTCTTTGTAGCAGTTGTGAATGGGAGTTCACTCATTATTTGGCTCTCTGTCTGTTATTGGTGTAGAGGAATGCCTGTGATTTTTGCACCTTGATTTTGTATCCTGAGACTTTGCTGAATTTGCTTATCAGCTTCAGGAGATTTTGGGCTGAGACCATGGGGTTTTCTAAATATACAATCATGTCATCTGCAAACAGGGACAATTTGACTTCCTCTTTTCCTAATTGAATACTGTTTCTTTCTTTCTCTTGCCTGATTGCCCTGGTCAGAACTTCCAACACTACGTTGAATAGGAGTGGTGAGAGAGGGCATCCTTGTTTTGTGCCAGTTTTCAGAGGAAATACTTCTAGTTTTTGTCCATTCATTATGATATTGGCTGTGGGTTTGTGATAAATAGCTCTTATTATTTTGAAATATGTTCCATGAATACCTAGTTTATTGAGAGTTTTTACCATGAAGGCTGTTGAATTTTGTCAAAGGTCTTTTCTGCATCTATTGAGATAATCATGATAATCACGTGGTTTTTGTCTTTGATTCTATTTATGTGATGGATTACATTTATTGATTTGCACATGTTGAACCAGTGTTGCATCCCAGGGATGAAGCCATCTTGATCATCGTGGATAAGCTTTTTGATGTTCTTCTGGATTCGGTTTGCCAGTATTTTATTGAGGATTTTTGCATTGATGTTCATCAAGGATATTGGTCTAAAATTATCTTTTTTTTTGTGGTGTCTCTGCCAGGCTTTGGTATCAGGATGATTCTGGCCTCATAAAATGAGTTAGGGGTGATTCCCTCTCTTTCTACTAATAGGAATAGTTTCGGAGGGAATGGTACTAGCTCCTCTTTGTACCTCTGGTAGAATTCTGCTGTGAATTCGTCAGGTCCTGGACTTTATTTGGTTGATAGGCTGTTAATTATTGCCTCAATTTCATAGCCTGTTATTGGTCTATTCAGACATTCGGCTTCTTCCTGGTTTAGTCTTGGGAGTGTGTATGTGTCTAGCAATTTATCCACTTCTTCTAGATTTTATAGTTTATTTGCCTAGAGGTATTTATAGTATTCTCTGATGGTAGTTTGTATTTCTATGGGATCGGTGGTAATATCCCCTTTATAATTTTCTTATTGTGTCTATTTGATTCTTCTCTCTTTTCTTTATCAGTCTTGCTAGCGATCTATCAATTTTGTTGATCTTTTCAAAATATCAGCTCCTGGATTCATTGATTTTTTTGAAGGGTTTTTTGTGTCTCTGTCTCCTTCAGTTCTGCTCTGATCTTTGTTATTTCTTGCCTTCTGCTAGCTTTTGAATGTGTTTGCTCTTGCTTCTCTAGTTCTTTTAATTGTGATGTTAGGGTGTCAATTTTAGATCTCTCCTGCTTTCTCTTGTGGGCATTTAGTGCTATAAATTTCCCTCTACACTCTGCTTTAAACAATGTGTCCCAGAGATTCTGGTATGTTGTGTCTTTGTTCTCACTGGTTTCAAAGAACGTCTTTATTTCAGCCTTCACTTCATTATGTACCCAGCAGTCATTCAGGAGCAGGTTGTTCCGTTTCCATGAAGTTGTGTGGTTTTGAATGAGTTTCTTAATCCTGAGTTCTAATTTGATTGCATGGTGGTCTGAGAGACTGTTTGTTGTGATATCTGTTCTTTTACATTTGCTGAGTACTGCTTTAGTTCTAATTATGTGGTCAATTTTAGAATAAGTGCGATGTGGTCCTGAGAAGAATGTATATTCTGTTGATTTGGGGTGGAGAGTTCTGTAGATGTCTATCTGGTCTGCTTGGTGCAGAGCTGAGTTCAAGTCCTGGATATCCTTGTTAACCTTCTGTCTCGATCTGTCTGATAATGACAGTGGGGTATTAAAGTCTCTCATTACTATTGTGTGGGAGTCTGAGTCTCTTTGTAGGTCTCTAAGGACTTGCTTTATGAATCTCAGTACTCCTAGATTAGGTGCATATATATTTAGGATAGTTAGCTCTTCTTGTTGAATTGATCCCTTTACCATTAGGTAATGGCCTTCTTTCTCTCCTGATCTTTGTTGATTTGAAGTCTATTTTATCAGAAACTAGGATTGCAACCCCTGCTTTTTTATTTGCTTTCAATTTATTTGGTAGATCTTCCTCCATCCCTTTATTTTGAGCCTGTGTGTGTCTCTGCAGGTGAGATGGATCTCCTGAATACAGCACATTGATGGGTCTTGATTCTTTATCCTATTTGCCAGTCTGTGTCTTTTAATTGGGACATTTAGTCCATTTACATTTAATATTAATATTGTTATGTGTGAATTTGATCCTGTCATTATGATGTTAGCTGGTTATTTTGCCCATTAATTGATGCCGTTTCTTCATAGCTTCAATGGTCTTTACAATTTGGTCTGTTTTTGCAGTGGCTGGTACTGGTTGTTTCTTTCCATGTTTAGTGCTTCTTTCAGGAACTCTTCTAAGACAGGCCTAGTGGTGACAAAAATCTGTCAGCATTTTCTTGTCTGTAAGGGATTTTATTTCTGTTTCACTTATGAAGCTTAGTTTGGCTGGATATGAAATTCTGGGTTGAAAATTGTTTCCTTTAAGAATGTTGAGTATTGGCCCCCACTCTCTTCTGGCTTGTAGAGTTTCTGCCGAGAGATCTGCTGTTAGTTTGATGGGCTTCCCTTTGTGTGTAAACCGACCTTTCTCTCTGGCTGCCTTTAACATATTTTTTCTTCATTTCAACCTTGGTCAATCTGACAATTATGTGTCTTGGGGTTGCTCTTGTCGAGGAGTATCTTTGTGGTATTTTCTGAATTTGAATGTTGGCCTGCCTTGGTAGGTTGGGGAAGTTCTCCTGGAATATCCTGCATAGTGTTTTCCAGTTTGGTTCCATTCTCCCCATCACTTTCAGGTACACCAGTCAGATGTAGATTTGGTCTCTTCACATAGTCCCATATTTCTTGGAGGCTTTGTTCATTTATTTTTACTCTTTTTTTCTCTAAACTTCTCTTCTTGCTTCATTTCATTAATTTAATCTTCAATCACTGATACCCTTTCTTCCACCTGATCGAATCGGCTACTGAAACTTGTGCGTGCATCATATAGTTCTTGTGCCATGGTCAGTTGATGGTTCAGTTCCACCAGGTAATTGAAGGTCTTCTCTATGCTGTTTATTCTGGTGAGCCATTTGTCTAATCAGTTTTCAAGGTTTTTAGCTTCTTTGCGATAGGTTTCAACATCCTCCTTTAGCTCAGAGAAGTTTGTTATTACCTATCGTCTGACGTCTTCTTCTCTCAATTCGTCAAAGTCATTCTCTGTCTAGCTTTGTTCTGTTGCTGTCAAGGAGCTGCGTTCCTTTGGCGGAGAAGAAGCGCTCTGATTTTTAGAATTTTCAGCTTTCCTTCTCTGGTTTCTCCCCATCTTTGTGGTTTTATCTACCTTTAGTCTTTGGTGATGGTGACATACAGATGGTATTGTGGTGTGGGTGTCCTTTCTGTTTGTTAGTTTTTCTTCTAACAGTCAGGACCCACAGTTGCAGGTCTGTTGGAGTTTGCTGGAGGTCCACTCCAGACCCTGTTTGCCTGGATATCAGCAGCGGAGGCTGCAGAACAGCAAATATTGCAGAATGGCTAATGTTGCTGCCTGATCCTTCCTCTGGAAGCTTCGTCTCAGAGGGGCACCTGACCATATGAGGTGTCATTCGGCCCTTACTGGGAGGTGCCTCCCAGTTAGGCTACTCAGTGGTCAGGGACCCACTTGAGGAGGCAGTGTGTCTATTCTCAGATCTCAAACTCCATGCTAGGAGAACCACTACTCTCTTCAAAGCTGTCAGACAGGGACGTTTAAGTCTGCAGAAGTTTCTGCTGCCCTTTGTTCAGCTATGTCCTGCCCCCAGAGGTGTAGTCTACTGAGGCAGGCAGGCGTCCTTGAGCTGTGGTGGGCTCCACCCTGTTCGACCTTCCCGACCGCTTTGTTTACCTACTCAAGCCTCAGCAATGGCTGACGCCCCTCTCCCAGCCTCGCTGCTGCCTTGCAGTTCGATCTCAGACTGCTGTGCTAGTGGTGAGTGAGGCTCCATTGGCGTGGTACCTTCCGAGCCAGGTGCAGGATATAATCTCCTGGTGTGCCATTTGGTAAGACTGTTGGGAAAAGCTCAGTATTAGGGTGGGAGTGTCCTGATTGTCCAGGTACCTTCTGTCACGGCTTCCCTTGGCTAGGAAAGGGAATTCCCCTACCCCTTGCACTTCCTGGGTTAGGCGATGCCCCGCCCTGCTTTGGCTCATGCTCCACAGACTGCACGCACTGTCCAACAAGCCCCAGTGAGGGTAACCTGGTACCTCAGTTGGAAATGCAGAAATCGCTTGTCTTCTGCGTCGCTCACACTGCGAGCTGTAGACTGGAGCTGTTCTTATTGGGCCATCTTGGAACCTCCCTCGTGCCATGTTTCTCAGCTCCATCAGGTCATTTAAGGTCTTCTCTGCATTGTTTATTCTAGTTAGCCATTCGTCTAACCTTTTTTCAAGGTTTTTAGCTTCCTTGCAATGGGTTCAAACATAGTCCTTTAGCTCAGAGAAGTTCGTTATTACTGAGCTTCTGAAGCCTACTCTGTCAACTCATGGAAGTCATTCTCCATCCAACTTTGTTCCATTGCTGGCAAGGAGCTGCAATCCTTCGGAGGAGAAGAGGCACTGTAGTTTTTGGAATTTTCAGCTTTTCTGCTCTGGTTTCTCCCCATCTTTGTGGTTTTATCTACCTTTGGTCTTTGATGTTGGTGACCTATAGGTGGGGTTTTGGTGTAGATGTTTTTTTTTTGTTGATGTGGGTGCTGTTCCTTCCTGTTTGTTAGTTTTCCTTCTAACAGGTCCCTCAACTGCAAGTCTGTTGAAGTTTGCTGGAGTTCCACTCTAGACCCTGTTTGCCTGGGTATCACCAGCGGAGGCTGTAGAACAGCAAGTATTGCAGAAGAGCAAATATTACTGCCTTATCCTTCCTCTGGAAGCTTCATCCCAGACGGGCAGCTGCCTGCCTATATGAAGCGTCTGTGGGCCCCTGCTAGGAGGTGTCTCCCTGTTAGGACACATGGGGGTCAGGTACCCACTTGAGGAGGCAGTCTGTCCGTTTTCAGAGCTCAACCGCCATGCTGGGGTAACCACTGCTCTCTTCAAAGCCGTCAGACAGGAATGTTTAAGTTTGCAGCAGTTGCTCTCTTTTGTTCAGCTATGCCCTGCCCACAGAGGTAGAGTCTATACAGGCAGTAGACTGTGCTGAGCTGTGGTGGGCTCCGCCCAATTCGAGCTTCCAGGCCACTTTGTTTACCTCCTCAAGCTTAAGCAATGGTGGACACTGCTCCCCGAGCCAGGTTGCCACCTTGCAGTTTGATCTCAGACTGCTGCGCTAGCAAGGCTCTGTGGGCGTGGCACCCCCTGGAGCCAGGCACAGGAGAGAATCTCCTTGTCTGCTGTTGCTAAGACCTTGGGAAAAGCACAGTATTTAGGCAGGAGTGTCCCGTTTTTCCAGGTAAAGTCTGTCCCGGCTTCCCTTGGCTAGGAAAAGGAAATCTCCCAACCCCTTGCACTTCCCAGGTGAGGTGACACCCCACCCTGCTTCAGCTTACCATTCATGGGCTGCACCCACTGTCCAACCAGTCCCAGTGAGAAAAACCAGGTACCTCAGTTGGAAATGCAGAAATCACCCATCTTCTGTGTCGATCACATTGGGAGTTGCAGACCGGAGCCGTTCCTATTTGGCCATCTTGGAATGGATCAATATAAAGTTTTGATAGTTGATTTAGGGTTTGAAGTTTGTTAATACTTCAGTGAAGAGTTTAGTGGGGAAAATGATGTTTCAAAGCATATGATTAAAATAGTTAGGAAATTTCAAGTGTAAGAGTGATAGGACCATCAAGAGAATTAATATTAAACTTTTCAAGTGGCATAAGTAAAAAGGTGGCTGGGGCAGGGCATGGTGGCTCATGCCCATAATCCCAGCACTTCGGGAGGCCAAGGCAGGCAGATTACCTGATGTCAGGAGTTTGAGACCAGTCTGACCAATGTGGCAAAACCCCGTCTCTACTAAAAGTACAAAAAACCAAAAAACAAAAAAACAAAAATTAGCCAGGCATGGTGGCATGTGCCTGTAATCCCAGCTACTCGGGAGACTGAGGCAAGAGAATTGCCTGAACCTGGGAGGCGGAGTGAGCCGAGATCAGTGAGCCAAGTTTGAGCCACTGCACTCCAGCCTGGGTGACAGAGTGAGGCTCCGTCTCAAAGAAAAACGGTGACTGGGTGTGGTGGCTCATGTGTACAATCCCAGCATTTTGGGAGGCCGAGAGGAGAGGATTGCTTGAGCTCAGGGCTCGAGACCAGTCTGGGCAACATGGTGAAACCTCATCTCTACAAAAAATACAAAAATTAGTCGGTTGTCATGGCATGTGCCTTTAGTCCCAGCTACTTGGGAGGCTGAGGTGGAAGGATTGATTGAGCCCAAGAGGTTGAGGCTGCAGTGAGCTGTGATCATGCTGCTGCACTCTAGACTGGGTGACACAGTAAGATCCTCTCGGCAAAAGCAAAAAGGAAAAAAAAAGGTATGATAAATAGTTTCATGATGTGGTATTCTAGATGTTTCAAAACTCAAACTTTTACTCTTTAGTATTCTCTGTTCATATAGGTGTCATGGAGCTTATTTGCAGAAAAATGTTTGAGTTTTTGTGTTTTTTGTTTTTGTTTTTTTTTTGAGACAGAGTCTCACTTTGTTGCCCAAGCTAGGATCTCTGCTCACTGCAACCTCCGCCTCCTGGGTTCAAGCGATTCTCCTGTCTCAGCCTCCCGAGTAGCTGAGATTACGGGTGCCCACCACCATGCCTGGTTAATTTTTATATTTTTAGTAGAGGCAGAGTTTCACCATGTTGGTCAGGCTGGCCTCGAACTCCTGACCTCAGGTGATCTGCCCAGCTTTGCCTCCCAAAGGGCTGGGATTACAGGTGTGAGCCGCGCGCCTGGCCGAGTTTTCTGTTTTATAAGAGCATAGCCTGTGTAATAGCTTGAAAACAGTCCATTTGTGACCTAGGATCTAATCAATGTTGACTTCTGTTTTCCTTTAAATTAGTTTTATTGTTCAGAGGTAATTTGAAAATGGTTAGCTACTGGCTGATTTTGTCTTTTTAAGCTTTAAAGCTTTTAAGCTGTTTAAGCTTTCTACATTGAGTATCAATGCATATGTGAGATTTTAGTCTTTATATTCTCCTGTATATAAGAAACACTGCATTGAGCATTTAGGGTTAATTTACTTTAGCTAGTGGTGTTCTATTCCTTGATAATTAAATTTCTTGGAGATCATGGAATTGAAATAATATCTTAGAGGTAGTTTTATCACTTGGTTAAAGAATTTTAGCTTAAGGCCGGGCGCTGTGACTCACGCCTGTAATCCCAGCACTTTGGGAGGCTGAAGTGGGTGGATCATGAGGTCAAGAGTTCGAGACCATCCTGGCTAACACGGTGAAACCCCATCTCTGCTAAAAATACAAAAACAAAACAATTAGCCAGGTGTGGTGGTGGGTGCCTGTGGTCCCAGCTACTCGGGAGGCTGAGGCAGGAGAATGGTATGAACCCCAGAGGCAGAGCTTGCAGTGAGCTGAGATCACACCACTGCACTCCAGCCTGGGTGACAGATCTAGACTCCGTTTCAAAAAATAAAAAATAAAAAAAGAATTTTAGCTTAATAGATGCACAGATAGGTTGCATCTTTTGTGTTACCAGCTGTGTATTTGGATTATTTGACCTCTTTAAATCTGTTTGCACATCAGTAAAATAGAGTCAATATTATTGTGCCTCATGGGGGTGTTGTAAGGATTGAATGGGCAATACATGTGTTTGATATAGTCCTTGGCGAATAATGTTCAACAAATGTTAGCTATTATTAAGTCAGTTAAGTATAAAGGATTCAGAGTTTACACCAAGGTTGTGGTCTAGGTTTGATATTATTCAGGTTTGAAACTTCATTTAATATGAGCTTTTTCATTGTCCCCTCTGCTTTTGACAGAACATAGGTGGGAAGAAGAGGGTTCAGAGTCTCTTTCATTCCAGTTCTGTGCTTTTTTAGCCAGACTAGCAAGTGGGTTTTGCTTTTTTTTTTTTTTCCCAGAGATAGGATCTCACTTTGTCACCCAGGCCGGAATGCAATAGCATGACCATTGTTCATTGCTGCTTTATTTTCCGGGCTCAAATGATCCTCCTGCCTCAGCCTCCCAGATAGGCAGGACGACAGGCATGTGCCACTGCACCTAACTTTTTTTATTTTTAATAGAGATGGGGTCTTACTGTATTGCCCAGGCTGTTCTTGAACTCCTGAGCTCAAGCGATCTTCCCACCTTGACTCCCAAAGTTCTAGGATTACAGGCATCAACCACTGTGCCCAGCTCTTAATAGATTTTAAGAGATAGACTCTATTGTAAGTTTAAAATCTTTGAATCTTCTCCCATAGAAACACATATGCAAATTTTTTTGCACTATTGTGGTGAGGGACAGTTCATGGTGCTGCCTTTCAAGCCTACTTATAGACTCCCTGTTCTGGAGAAAGAATTCATTTCAGCATAAAGTTACTAAAGAGGGAGTATGGGGCTGGTTTAGACAGTCTTGGAGCCCCCAAATAAGATAAGAAAAGCACCTGTAGTTGTTAGGTTTCTGTATTAGTCCATTTTCATACCGTTATGAAGAAATGCTCAAGACTGGGTAACTTATAAAGAAAAAGATGTTTAATGGACTCACAGTTCCACATGGCTGGGGAGGCCTCACAATCATGGCAGAAGGTGAAGGAGGAGCAAAGGTATGTCTTACATGGCGGCAGGCAAGAGAGTGTGTGCAGGGAAACTGCCCTTTATAAAACCATCCAATCTTGTGAGACTTACTCACTTTCATAAGAATAGCGCAGGAAAACCTGCCCCCTTGATTCATTTACCTGCCACTAGGTCCCTCCCATGACATGTGAGGATTATGGGAGCTACAATTCAAGATGAGATTTGAGTGGGGACACAGCCAAACCATATCAGTTTCTTTTTATTCTAATGCCTGTATACCATCAATAATTTCTTGTATTACTTGATTCTAGTAGTCGTGATTGTTAGCAACCATGTTCCAGAAATTTTCAGTGTCTTATCACTGCCTAATGCCACTTCTGAGAGTAGGATATTACTTCTGTGAGCAAAACAGTTTATTTTGATACAGTACTACTAGAGTGTAATAGAGGTATCAACAAGTAATATTTATCAGTTGCTTTCTATGTGCCTATGCATTCCCAGCTAAGCACTTCACCTGCATTATTTTATTTGTATAAAAGCATGTTTCACTATTACCCCATTTAGCAAATGGAAAATCTCAGGCTTAATACTTTGCCCAAAGTCACACAACTTTAAGTGGGAGAGTCTGGATTCAAACCCAAGTGTGTAAATTTGTGTTCTTATATCTGCTATGTGGAGTTGCCAGAGTTAAAGACATTTAGTGCTGTGTGCTTTAGTTAACTTGTGTCTCCACATCTTAGCCCTTTGAAATAATGAAATACTTTGTCTTTTCCTGTCACGCCAAATGGTAGTTGTAATTAATATCTCTGGTATTGATTTGGCGTGTGAAATAAACTTTATAAGATCAAATAAGCTTATTTTCTGAAATTTATTATCATACTTTAGGGAAGAACTTTTCTATTAAAATTGTGCTGCAACTTGGCTGTAGAATTCATTAAACCAAAAACTACTTGCTTATTTGAAGTTCAGTTTTCCAGTAGGCTTTGATCTGAAAGAGCCAGGATGGCAAGTAGTAGAGAGCTTTTATTTATGTATTCTGATGAGGAAATACATTACTTAGGTGGATTTATTATGAATAAATATCCATGATACCATAAATACTTTATCATAAACTGAGGCTGATTACAATTTAAGCCACATAGCTTAAATCAATGTATAGTGTTTTTTAAAAAAAATCTATATTTCTGTTCTTTGTTTGGTTTAAAATAGCTATGTTCAAGCTGATTTAAACAGTCTGCTTTCTAATCTGTTCCTGCCCACAAGACCACCTTAGGTTAGGTTCTGAATGCCAATAGAAGTTCTTCTTCCCCTGATGATTCCCCCCCCCCCCCCCGCCCGGACCTTTTCTGATTCTGGCTAAGGTACAGCCCTCCTGGGGGTCTTCTGTCTCTTCCAGAGCTCCTCAGCTTTTCCTTGCCCTTCCCTCAAGCATCTGAAAGGAACTTGATATTCACATGATGATTGTATTGCTTCAGATTGTTTTGAATTTGACTGATTTTGCATTTGCAGTAGTTTGGACAGCTTAGGTAAGGGAAGATTTGTGCTCTCTTGGAGATGAGAATCTAGGTAGCTGGGATATGGAGTTTATGTCTTAGAGAGCTTTGAAGTGTTTTAAAATAATCATTCATATTCATGGTCAGTGTACAATAAAATGAGTTTTATTGTCTCCTTATTCAGAAATAGAAAAGTTGGTAAAATGAAGTAAATAAAATCTATTGAGAATGATATTTAACCTGCATTTAGCTTCATTTAAAGTAAAACTAGACAAAAGTAGACTTTGAGGTTTTCATTTGATCAGTTTTGTACACTGTGCATTTGTTTGTACTAACTATAGATACAGATAGAGGAAGGTGGACTAGTTTTAACATAGTTCCATTTGTATTTGAAAGCAATGTTTTAGAAATAGTTTTTGAGTAGGACTTCTTAATTTTTAAAACGTATTCAGTATCTTCTAATAGATTTCCTAACTAGAAATTATAATTAGGCATTTTTAGCTTCTAGAATGTGTCTATGAATTTGGAACCAAGGGAGTGGACATAGCTGTTGTGAAGCCTGTAGACATTATTCAACCCCTTTTTAGAGCACATATTTTATATATTTATAATGTAAAACATTTTAATAGTCTGGTTTCTTGGCACACAAAATAGAAGTAAAAACTCTAAGTGAAACAAACAGAATATTAAGTTATATTCTTCATTCTTTGCCAGAGGGACAGGGAAATAGAAATATACTTTAGAAGTGTCTGTTTCAAAATAGTAAAAGAAAAATGATTATTAGAAGTGATGTTTTGTATAGTGACCCTAGAGAGATGAGTCATACATAGGATTTCTATTCAATATTATAAAAATAGCATTTTAAATTGTAGATTTTGATGTTGGTTATTTTTCGTTAATAATTTTTCTCAGCCGTATGGTCATTAATACCAACTTTGGTGTAATATAGTACTGATACAATTACTATAAGATGTGGAACCATTTAATTTAAATCTGACTGACATAGAAAACATTATTAATGAACCATTAAAATTTGCTCTTTTGTACCTTGGGGGAAATGGCTGATTCTAGAGCAGGGGTCTCCAACCCCTGGGCTGCAGGCTTGTACTGGTCCGTGGCCTGTTAGGAACCAGGCCACATAGCAGGAAGTGAGCAGCTAGCTAGCCTTACCACCTGGTCTCCGCCTCCTGTCAGATCAGCAGTGGCATTAGATTCTCATAGGAGCACAAACCCTATTGTGAACTGTGTGTACAAGGGATCTAGGTTGCAGGCTCCTTATGAGAATCTAATGCTGATGATCTGAGACAGTTTCATCCTGAAACCATCCCACCCCACCATACATAGAAAAATTGTTTTCCACGAAACAGGTCCCTGGTGCCAAAAAGGCTGGGGACCGCTGCTTTACTGTATTCATGTTAACTCATTGCCATGTTTGTACACTGGTTATAGAAATGTAAAAAACTTAAAATAGTCAAGACAACTTTGAAAAAGAACAATAAAGTTGATGGACTAACACTATCTAATTAGAAGTCTTACTAGAAAACTTCAAAATCAAAATAGTATAATATTGACGAAAAGGTAGACAAATAGAAGAGTGGGAGAGAATGGCGAGCCCAGAAATAAACCCACCCATAGTCAAACTACTAATTTTGAGAAAGGTACAAAGGGAATGCAATGCAGAAAGGACAGTCTTTTTAAGAAATGATGTTAGAACAATTGGATAACCAAAAAAGAACTTCATACTTGATGTGATATTTTAAAAAATTAGCTCAAAAAAGAACATAGACTTGAATGTAAAACTGAAAATAGAAAACTAGAAAAAAACAGGAAAAAAAATCTTTACATCCTTGGCTTGGCAGCTTTCTCAGAAATAACAGTAAAATCAAGATATATAAAAGAACAAGTGTGAATATACTGTAGTTCATAAAAAGGCAAAACTCCTCTTCAAAGAAACTTTCTTCTTCCTCCTCCCCCCCTTCCCCTCCTCCTGTTTCTCTCGCTTCCCCCCTCCTCCCATTTCTCCCTCTTCCCCTCCTCCCATTTCTCCCTCTTCCCCTCCTCCCATTCCTCCCTCTTCCCCTCCTCCTATTCCTCCCTCTTCCACTCCTCCCATTCCTCCCTCTTCCCCCCTCCTTCCCCTCCTCCCATTCCTCCCTCTTTCCCCCTTGTCCTCCTCCTCTTCCTCCCTCCTCCTCTTCCTCCCTTCTCCTCTTCCTCCCTCCTCCTCTTCCTCCCTCCTCCTCTTCCTCCCTCCTCCCCCTCCTCCTCTTCCTCCCTCCCCCTCTTCCTCCCTCCTTCCACTCCTCTCCTCCTCCCCTCTCCCTCTCTCCCCCTCCCCCTCTCTTCCCCTCCCCCCTCTCCCTGTCCCCCTCCTTCCCTCTCCCCCTACCTCCTCCCCCTCCTCCCTCCTCCCTCCTCCCCTTCCTCCCTCCTCCCCTTCCTCCCTCCTCCCCTTCCTCCCTCCTCCCCTTCCTCCCTCCTCCCCTTCCTCCCTCCTCCCCTTCCTCCCTCCTCCCCTTCCTCCCTTCTCCCCTCTCCCCCTACCTCCTCCCCCTCCTCCGTCTTCTCCTTCCTCCCTCCTCTCCCTCCTCCTCCAATACTACTACTACTACTTCTTCTTCCTCTTCCTCCTCTTTCTCCTCTTCCTCTCCTCCCCCCGCCTTTTTTAAATGAAGATGGGTGTCTGCTATATTGCCCAGGCTGGTGTCAAACTCCTGGCCTCAAGCAATCCTTTGCCTCAGGGCCTGAATAGCTGAGATTACAGGTGTGAGCCATTACGCCAGCTCCCAAAAGACACTCTTAAAAGAATGAAAAGATAAGCAACAGACTCCTTTGTCAAGCGTATATCTGAAAGAGGACTTGTACTTCTAGAATATAGTATTAAAAACTGTCACAACTCAATGATAAGGGAAAAAGCAATCTAATTACAACATCAGAAAAAGATTTTCACTAGTTCATGAAAGAAGATCTGTATATGACAAAAAGCACATAAAAAGATGCTCAACAATATTACTTATTAGGAAGATGCAAATTAAAACCACATAAGATATCACTATACGTCTATTAGAATAGCTAGAATTAAGAAGACCATAACAAGTGTTAGTGAGATGTGGAGAAGCTGAAATACTCATGTACTGCCAGTGGGGATGAAAAATAGAACAACTAGGCCGGGCGCGGTGGCTCACACCGGTAATCCCAGCACTTTGGGAGGCTGAGGTGGGCAGATCACTTGAGGTTAGGAGTTCGAGACCAGCCTGACCAGCATGGAGAAACCCTGTCTGTACTAAAAATACAAAATTAGCTGGGCATGGTGGCCCATGCCTGTAATCCCAGCTACTCGGGAGGCTGAGACAGGAGAATCGCTTGAACCTGGGAGGCGGTTGCGGTGAGCCGAGATCACGCCATTGCACTCCAGCCTGGGCAACAAGAGCGAAACTTCATCTCAAAAAAAAAAAAAAAGAAAAATAGAACAACCTGTTTGTAAAACAGTTTGGCTGTTTCTTAAAAAGTTATACCTATACCTATGATATGTTCCAGCCTTTCCCACTTGTAGGTATTTACCTAAGAGAAGAAGGAAATATATGTTCATGGGAAGACTTGTACATGACTATTAATAATAGCTTTATTATCAATAATAACAATAATAACTTTATTTGTAATAATAAAAAACTAGAAACAACCTAAATGTCCAACAGTGAATGAATAAACTGTGGTATATTTACACAATGGAATACTACTCAACAATGAAAAGGAATGAACTTTTGATACATGCCACAAAACTGGGTGAATCTCAGAATAGTGGTACTGAGTAAAATGAGCCAGACAAGAAAAAAAGACTATATAATATATGATCCCATTTATATAAAACTCTAAAATAGTCAAACTATGGTAACAGAAAAGGAGTGGGTAGGGTAGGGCTACCAAGGGTTTCAAGGAACTTTGGGGATATGCTCACCGTAGTGATTGGGGAATCAGGTATATAAACGTGTCAAAACTTATTAAAGCGATATTTTAAACATTTACAATTCATTGTATGTTGATTATAATTCTAAATGCTGTTTAATAAAAGAAGAAAATGAATAAGTTTTTTTGTCAAGAGGGATTGTGGTGCAGTTGGAAATTGAAAGGACAAAGTGAGGTTAGAATAACGATATCTAATGTTAGTATGACGAGTTCACACAAGTTATTACCATATTGTTAACTTGAGGCCTCAGGTGGTTGCCACTTTTTTTTTTTGTTTATGCTTTTAAGGTTTGAATGTCATTCTGCAGGTGAGTGTAAAGATAATGAGAAAAATGACATTTTCCCCCTTTTTTCTTTCTAACCCCCTTTTTTCTTTCTTTCTTTTTTTTTTTTTTTTAAAGGAGTGACAGTTCATTTAGATTCTTTGTATTCTTCTTCGTCTATATTTGTCAGTTTGCTGTACATGTACTCCAAGCTGCAGGATTTCATAATTGGGGCAATTGGTAAGTTGTTTTTTTGTTTTTCTTTTTCTTTTCTTTTTTTTTTTTTTACTAGTTTTCAGCTTTAATATTGTATTATAATTTTTGGCTTCCTAACCTAGTTAACACAGAAAAACCAGATTAGAAAAAATGAAAGCAAAAATTGTTTTAAAAATGCAATTTAAAAATGTCATAAGGCATAAACTTTGGACAAACCTGTCTCTTTGAAGATTATGTTCCCATCTTTAAAAACAGCACATTTTATCTAGTTTAAATAAATATATGTATGTAAGGGGCACTAAGAGGAAGACTGCAGAAGAGACTGAGGTGGTCAGAGAGATAGAGGGACCAAGGAATGTGGAAGGGGCAGGAAAGAATTTCAGGGATTTTAAGGAAAAGGATACCTATTATGTGTAAAGCCCTATTTTAGGTGTACAAACAGATATCTTTTTATATATGAGTATACATGGACACTTGTCTTTGAAAGGTAGAATCACTGCACATACGTATATACATACATCTTTAAACAATCGAATCATTCTCATGGCTCATTCAGTGGGGGACCCTCAGAAATGGAGACTATCTGGACCCAGGCTAGGAGGTAATAGCAGATTTAGGTCTCTCTTTACACTCTGATGCAAACATTCCTTGAGTGAAATGGTGAGTGGAAGAGTACACATCTCTAAAAGTATCTGTTCCTCTCTTCTTTCTTTTATACTGACTTGCATTCAGCTGTATTCTTACATGCCAGAAGCATATGTGATGCAACTTTGTTCCACTGTGTACATAAACCAAAATTGAAATTAGCGTTTAATTAGAGTGTGTTGAGGACTTAAATTTAGTATGCTGCTACTGAGGTGGAGTAGTGATTGGCAGTCAGACAACTCTTGGCAGTTCTGCAGAGCTCCTAATGGTCATAAATATATGCAGAGAATTTATATAGATATTTTAAATCAGTTCTCAGAAAAAGTAGTTTTTATTATTATTTTAAATAGTATCTAGTTTTTGGTATTTTAGGGAAAGGAAGTGTTTTAAATGTTTAATTAAAAATATACTGCTTACTTTAACAGTACAAGGTTTTTTTTATTCTTGCGAAATTGAGGTAATTTCTTTTGCTTTTTAGCACAGACATAGGGAAAATGCTAAAATTGAGCATAACAGCATGTATGTGACTAAATAGCGTACAAAGAGTCTGCTAATGAGGGTGCATATAGAATGGACCTGTTTTAAGATAGACCCACATGTAATTCAGATTTTTTAGGTTAAACTTTTTACTTTTAGGTAATTGTAGATTCACATACAATCGTAAGAAATAATGCAGAGATCTCAGGTACCCTTTATCTAGTTTCTCCCAATGGTACTAATCTTGCAGAACTATAGTAAAATATAAAAACCAAGATCTTGACGTTGATAGTAAAGATACAGCACATTTTCATCACCAGCAGATTCCTCATGTTGCTTTTTCATAGCCACACTCAAAACCTCCCTTTTCCCCCTCACTCCTTAACCCCTGGCAATCCCTAATGTGTTCTTCATTTCTGTTGTTTTGTCATTTCAAGAAGGTTATAGATGTGGAATCATAGTCTATAGCCTTTGGCTTTTTTCACTCAGTGTTATTTTCTGGAGATTTATCCAGGTTGTTATGTGTATCTGTAGTTTATTCCAATTGGTTGGTTGGTTGAGACAGAGTCTCACCCTGTCACCCAGGCTGTAGTGCAGTGGGGTGATCTCAGCTCACTGCCTCCACCTCCTCGGTTCAAGTGATTCTCATGCCTCAGCCTCCCAGTTACTAGCTGGGATTACAGGCACCTCCCACCCAGCCCAGCTAAGTTTTCTGTTTTTAGTAGAGACAGGGTTTCACGATGTTGCCAGTTAGGTCTTGAACTCCTGGCCTCATGTGATCTGCCCGCCTCAGCCATCCAAAATGCTGGGATTACAAGCATGACCTACCATGTCTGGGCTCCTTTTTATTTTTGAGTAGTGTTCTATGATATGGATGTATCACAGGTTATTTAACAGTTCACCAGTTGAAGGACATCAGTATTGTGTCCAGTTTTGGACTATTACAAATAAAGCTGCCACGAAATTTGTGAATAGATTTTTGTGTGAACATAATTTTCATTTCTCTGGGATACATGCCAAGAGTGTAATTATTGGGTTATATGGACGTTGTATATTTAGTTTTTTAAAGAAACAAACTGTTTTCTAGAGTGGCTGTACTATTTTACACTCCTACCAACAAGTATGAGCAATTTAGTCTCCACTTCCTCACCAGCATTTGGTGGTTATAACTTTTTCTTTTAGCCATCCTAATAGGTGATATCTCATTGTGGTTTTGAACATCTTTTCATGTGCTTATTTGTTGTCTTTATGTCCTCTTGCTAAAATGTCTCTTCATGTCTTTTATCCATTTTCTTAATAATTTTTTTGTTCTGTTGAGCTTTGAAAGTTATGTATATTCTAGATGTGAATCCGTTGTTGGATATATGGTTTGTAAATACCTTCTTCCATAATTCAGCAGAATTGAAAATAAACATTTTAAAAAATGTAGTAGTAGGCCAGGCACGGTGGCTCACGCCTGTAATCCCAGTGCTTTGGGAGGCCAAGTCAGGTGGATCATGAGGTCAGGAGTTTGAGACCAGTCTGACCAACATGGCGAAACCCCATCTCTACTAAAAATACAAAAAGTAGCCAGGCGTGGTGGCGCACACCTGTAATCCCAGCAAATCAGGAGGCTAAGGCAGGAGAATCGCTTGAACCCAGGAGGTGGAGGTTACAGTGAGCCGAGATCATGCCACTACACTCTAGCTTAGGCGACAGAGCGAGACTTTGTCTCAAAAAAAGTAATAAACTCAAAACTCGTAAGCTTAAAAAATGTACAGCTTAAAAAATGTACAGTCTGGAATTAAACACTTGAGCCTCTGGAGTTTGGTTTGCTTTCGAATTCAGACTATGCCATTTATAAGCTGTATGACCTCAGGCAAGTTACTGAATATATCTCAGTTTCTCATTTGTAAAATTAGGGATTTAAAACTCATCTGTCCTATTGGGTGGGTTGTGAGAGTTAAATGCGCTAATACACATAAAGAACTTGAACATTGCTTGACTGGTAAGTGTTGAATATGTGTTAGATATTATGCTATTTTTAAAAAGTTTACATTAACTTTTGCCTAATTACACTTTTTATTACTTTGTAGTGGTTGGATTTCATCCCTTACTGGTCTCAACCAAAATATTCCTGTTGGAATCATGATGATAATCATAGCAGCACTTTTCACAGCGTCAGCAGTCATCTCACTAGTTATGTTCAAAAAAGTAAGTGAAATGTTATGTCTAAATTTTTATAGTGAACCTGATGTAAAGTTTTCATTTTCCCATTTTGCTGTAATTTGGTGTAACCTGAAGCCATTTTATCGTTATTGTACAAGCTTGCTTTCTGAGGATTACTTTTTACAATTAAAAGTTATACATAGGTACATTTTAGAAAATTGCATCACTTTTTAAACTTCAGTAAAAAGGGAGTATTTTAAAATCATTTTAACTGAAAGCTTTCATGAGTTAAAGAGTCAGCCTCATTTTTAAAATTTGGATTTTTAAATATATGCTAAATTTCTTTTTTTTAATATGAAGCATATTAGCCTGATTAATGAATAGAAGCAAAACTGTTATATGGCGTGTACTGTTCATTCATATATACTTCTTAGGTTTTGTTTTTTTGGTTTTTTAAAATTTTTTATTATAAATTCAGAGGAAACGTGCAAGTTTGTTACATGGTTATGTTGCATAATGCTGGGGTTTGGGCTTCTATTGAACCCATCACCCAAATAGTGAACATAGTACCTGATAGTTTTTCAAGCTTTGCTCTTCTCCCTCCCTTTTGGAGTCCCCAGTGTCTGTTGTATCCATCTTTATGTCTGTGTGAACCCTTTGTTTAGCTCCCGCTTCTGAGTGAGAACATGCAGTATTTGATTTTCTGTTTATGTGTTAATTCACTTAGGATAATGGCCTCCAGCTGCATCTATGTTGCTATGAAGGACGTAATTTCATTTTTTTATGTGGTATAGTATTTCATGGTGTATATGTATCACATTTTCTTTATTCAGTCTACTATTTATGGACACTTTGGTTGATTCTATGACTTTGCTATTGTGAATAGTGCTGCAATAAGCATATGAGTGCAGGTGTCTTTTTGATAAAAGGATTTCTTTTCCTTTGGTTAGATACCCAGTAGGGGGATTGCTGGGTTGAGTGGAAGTTCTATTTTTACTTCTTTGAGAAATCTCCATACTGTTTTCCATAGAAGTTGAAGAAATGTACATTCCCATTAATGGTATATAAGCATTCCATTTTCTCTGCATCCTTGCCAACATCTGCTATTTTTTGACTTTTTAATAATAGCCATTTTGACTGGTGTGAAATGGTAATTATTGTGGTTTTGATTTGCATTTCTCTGATTGGTGATGTTGAGATTTCTTATGTTTGTTGGCTGTTTGTATGTCTTTATTCAAGAATCGTCTGTTGATGTCCTTTGCCTACTTTTTAATGGGGTTGTTTTTTTTCTTGTTGATTTAAGTCCTTTATAAATTCTGATTGTTAGTCCTTTGTCAGATGCATAGTTTGCACATATTTTCTCCCATTCTTTAGATTGTCTGTTTACTCTGTTTATTCTCGCTCTTTCTTTCTTTCTTTCGGTCTTTCCTCCGTCTCTGTCTTCCTGTCTTTCTTTCTGTTGCCCAGGCTGGAGTGTAGTGGTGTGATGTTGGCTCACTGCAGCCTCTGCCTCCTGGGTTCAAGCAGTTCTCACGTTTTATCCTCCTGAGTAGCTGGGATTACAGGTGTGGCACCCGGCTAATTTTTTTGTATTTGTTATAGAGATGATTTTGCCATGTTGGCCAGTCTAGTCTCTAACTCCTGACCTGAAGTGATCCACTTGCCTTGGCTTCCCAAAGTTTGGGAGTACAGGCGTGAGCCACCGCACCCAGCCTATATCTTGAAACTTTACTCAAGTTATTTATCAGGTTTAGGAGTCATTTGGAGGAATCGTTAGGATTTGTAACTGCCCAGTTGTTTTAGCTACACTTCTTCCTGGAGAATTCCCAAGTCTATTTTCACATCCTTAAATAAAAAAATCATTAGTGTTTTTATTTGTTTATTTAAAGTTTTGTTTTGTCTTGCATATATATAATTTTGATATATTTTATACGTATTCAAACATGATATTGAGACCTTGGGAATAACACCTATGTTTTAAATGATAAAGACTTTTTGATAGTTCTCACTTTAAAGAAAATAAGTACTTATAATTTTTTTACTATTTTATTTCTTGAGGATATGTATGAGAAATGCATAGAAATAATTTTACCTTATATTTAAAACCACTTTGTACTCTTTCAGTACTTTACTCAGATATTTGCCTTTTATCCTTCTCAAAACCCTATGAAGGTTAAACCGTGTCTGTTCTTCCATATTTTCTCCATTTGAAATTTTTAACTTCTCTTCTGCACCAAACACACATACCATTGACACTCAGCTTTCTAATGTTACTTTTCCAGTTTTCCTTTTCCAGTTTCCTTTTCCAGTTTTCCTCCTCCTTAACCTCTGTAGCTTTCTATACCACAGGTGGCTCCTCTGCTAAGACTTTGCAATGATGTTCTAATTCTCCTGCCTCTGTGGCTATTCTTTCTCATCCATGTCTTTATCCAGTTCATAATAAGGTCTTAAATGTAATCAGCTCTTTGTGCTGTGCAGTCATTTTCTTTGGGAATTTCATCTTCCCTTACTTTTTTCAGTTTCTTCTCTACCTAGGTGACCTAGAATCTTGGAATTGGAAAAGATAATGCTTTGCATAAACCTTTAGTTGCATCTTCAGTTTGTCATTTTCATCTCCAGTTGTTGATTGATATCATCTTTTCACAGTAATGCATCATAAACTCTTCAGTTTCTTAGTGCTAGATGTTCCTTTTGAATGTTCTGATTAATATTCAAGAAGCGTTTATTAAGACCATATATTGTATAGATTCAGTTATTATGAAATATCTAAAATGGGCAAATATATAGAGACAGAAAATATATTACAGCTTGACTGTGGCTTATGGGTGGGGTGGGGAGTGGGGGTAATGAAAGTATTCTAAAATTAGGTTGTGTAGATGTTATAGTCACAACTCTATGACTATACTAAAAATCATTGAATTATACACTTTAAAGGGTAAATTGCATAGTATACAGATTTTATCTTACTGAAGCTTTTTTTTTTTTTTTAAGAAACACTTATTGAATACCTACTATGAATGAGATGGCAATAAGCACTTTATGTAATTCCATTGAACATTTTTGTCAGTGCTGTGATTGCTTCTGTCAGTGCTTCCATTACCTTTTTTTTTTTTTTTTTTTTGAGGCAGAATCTTGCTCTGTCGCCAGGCTGAAGTGCAATGGCATGATCTCGGCTCACTGCAGCCCCTGCCTCCCAGGTTCAAGCAATTCTCCTGACTCAGCCTCCCAAGTAGCTGGGATTACAGGCATGCACCACCACACTTAGCTTTTTTTTTTTTTTTTTTTGAAATGGAGTCTTGCTCTGTCACCAGGCTGAAGTGCAGTGGCACGATCTCTGCTCACTGCAACCTCCAGCTCCCTGGTTCAAGCAATTCTCCTGCCTCAGCCTCCTGAGTAGCTGGAATTACAGGCGTGCGCCACCATGCCCAGCTAATTTTTGTATTTTTAGTTGAGACAGGGTTTTACCATTTTGGCCGGGATGGTCTTGATCTCCTGACCTCGTGATCCACCTACTGGGATTATAGGCATGAGCCACCATGCCCAGCTGCTTCCATTACTTTTTAATTCACTTTCTTAGATCCCTTTTTAGTATCTTTTCCATCTTTCTCTTCTTTTCCATTTCCAACCTCAGCTAATCCCGAAATTTGTTTTTACAGGTTACTTACATTCCCTCATCCTTCTCGCAGTTCATTTAATATATAATTACCATATTAACCTTAAAAAAGGTTAATATATAATTACCATATTAACCTTAAAAAAAACCCCAAAAATCGCTCTGCAGGTTTTTGATGTGGATCTGGGATTGGGAATGGGATTTTGGTGGCAGTGCGAAGAAGGGCTACATTCAGAAACACCAGCATCGCTAAGGTTGTAAAAACACACTACATGCCATAAATTTAGTCAGCAAATGGGCCTTAATAACCTAATGATGAAATCACTTTTATTGTGCTCAGCGATACTCTGGGCCCTACACAGAACACTTTACCAGTATTATGCCATTTTGTCCTCTCAAGGAATCCCAGGTTGGCATTATAGTGGTGGTGGGAAGAAGGGCTAGTGGTGACATCTCACAGCTCCGTGATTAACACTTTTTTTCCTAGTCAAACTGTACTGCTCAGTTTCTTCAGATACATCATGTACATTCCTTTGTTCCAGATTTTGTTTATATGATGTTTTTAAATCCATGCATTAATTCGTCTTCTTGGCTAGTTGAAGACCTATTAGTGTTCTTTCAAGACCCAGCTCTGATCTTGCTGTGTCTCCCAGAATGTTTTTTGTTGCCTTGTATCTTAGGGACCATGTCATTCTCTATTTTCTTGGGGAAATTTAACTGTCTATATTGCTCACTGTGGGACCTAGGCATAAGCCAGTTTATATGCCTTATGGTGCATGTATTCTGGGTACCCACCTGTTAAGCACCCCCAGCGTGAACAAGTCTTTTAGCATTGGAATTAGATGAGAAGAGTAAGAGTTTTGCTTTGGAACCATACAACTCAGGTTGAAATTTTGGCAACTTCACTTACAGCTGTGTGACCTGAGACAGGCTTCTGTAACCACTCAGGTTTAGTGTCCTGAACTGTACTCCAAGCTGCGTGAGAGTGGAGGCCTGTTCTGTATGCTTTCAGGTTGTATTCCTCACATCTGGAACAGTGACATGCAGTGATTAGCATGTGATATGCACTCAGATATTTGTTGAATAAAAGGAGGAATGGGAAGAGTAACCATTTTTATAGGGTTGGTGTGAGGGTTAAATGAAACAGTGAATGTAAACTGCATAGAACAGGGCCTTCTCAGTTAATAGTTTTCCTTTCTAATCTTGACCTCTTTATCATTTTATATTCAGGGTCTGGTTTAGTGTCTACTTTTGTTTAGTAAATGCCTTTATCAAGTCAGCATGCTATCAGAAACAGAAAGAATGAAGAGGTTAATTGCAGGGAATTGGCTGGTGAGGTCAGTCTGATATCAAGAGGGCAGGCCGGAACTCTCAGGCAGAAGCTGAAACTCTAGTCCACAAGTGAGATTTCTTCTTCCTCAGAGGAACTCCAGTTCTGTTCTTAAGGCCTTTCAACAGATTCGATGGGGCATACCCAGATAATTTAGAACACTTCTTAAAGTCAACTGATGGTAGATGCCTGTTACATCTACAAAATACCTTCACAACAACACCTAGGTTAGTGTTTGATTGAATAAGTGGAGACTATGGCCTAGCCAAATTAACACATAACACTGACCATTACAGTCAGTGTTGGAGAATTCCTTTATTATTTCACATGTATCACTGAGGGTGTTCTATAGAACTAGAAATGTAATACATTTAGAGTATAGTAGAGGGTTTTGTGGTGTGTGGCAGTTTTCACTCATTTGTTAAAGAGCTGTTATTGAGCATATATTATGTGCCAGGCACTGACCTGTGCATGAGCTCAGAGAGATCACCTGTTGGTGAGGAAGAGAAATAAATTGGTGGGCCTCCCAATTCAGTGATTTAATGGCCATGATAGAGGTAAGTATAGGGAGCAGAGGGACACCTAATCAAGTTTTGGAGGACTTTTAAAGTATTGCTTCAGCTGAGATATAATGATGGCTGCTCATCATTATAGTTATCTAAGCAAAAGAATAAGGGACAGGGAAGAGGATAAGAGGGATAAGTAGGTACCAGAGAGTGGGAATACCACGTTCACATCTAGTTGTAGGAAATAACATGGCAAATTCAGGGAATTAAATGTAGCTCAGAATGGATGGGAGATAAAACATGTTGTGTGAGCTGGGGCTAGGAGAATTGTATGGTGTTGGTATTGGAAGATGAAATTGAACACATAAGCATACTTATATCCTACAGTGTCTTGTTAAGAAGTTTATATCTTCTCCAAAAAGTGGTAGTGAGCCATAGAAGAGTTTTAAGGAGAAGAGTAATTGAATTGATTAGATTTAAATTTTAGAAGCGTTATTCCGAAATACATTTGGGATTTGTGGGGCTGAGCAGTGGTACTTGGAAACACTTAGGAGACAGGCTAGGAAGCTGATTAGTAATGATGGTGGCCTGAACTAAGGAAATGTGAAGAAAATGTAGTAAAGAGAAAATGAGCAGGTAACGATTAATCCAACTTGGGCCTGGAAGTAGGGGACAAGGTGAGACTCAAGGATGACGCCTAGGTTTTTAGATGATGGACCATTCAGGAAGAGAGTACAAGAAAAATGGTTTGGGGATCAAGATGTTTTCCACATTGATGTTGAATTTGGGGAGTTTAAATTAACTGGTGGTGCATTAAAATATAAATATTGAGTAGGCTTTTGTATATACAAGTCAGGAGCAAGGGAAGAGCTTTAGGCTGGATTTCTAGACTGGAAAGTATTGACTTATTGAAGTGAGTGAAGCCTAGAAAGTGTGTGGAGTCAGAAGAGGGCCTTGAGGAGAATACTCGCAACAATGAAGACTCTGCTGTGGGTGGAGTATGAAGCGAACTTTAACCAGCACTGGCCGTGGTTGGGGAATGTGTGGCACAGATGGTCATAGAGCCAGGGTGTGGAGGAAGTGTTTATTCTGTAGCTGTTCCATGGTGGACTACCCTGTGCACGCTCTGAATTCTTTGACCAGCAGTTTTTTTCCTTTCCATTTTCCAGGTATACAGTTTTTCAGGATCCACCACACAAAGGAAAAGTTATAGAACGGTGCTCATATGCCAGGCATTGAAAAGAAATATGACTTTCTCAAATAAAATAAAAGCATTGATATGGATATCATGCAGCATACTCTGATATTTTGTTGTTGTTGTTGTTTTTGACCTCATAAAAAAGTTACCAGAACCTCTCTTTCTATGTGTTCACAAGTTCCTAAACTTCTCTGAGTCTCAGATTCTTTATCTGTGAAATAAGAAGTTTAGATGAGATGATTTTCTGTATGATTTTATGAAGTACAGTAGGGATACTGTAAGCTAAAATATAATTTGCACCAGCTTTCATATTTTAATAGCAGGCATTTCTCTTTCTGTAATAGAAATTAAGATCCAGTTTTAAAAACCTAATTTTTCTTTTTTAATTTTCTGTTTCACACTTGATCAAAACTGGCAGTTTAATGACAAAAAATCCTTTGCAGGTATGTAGCAGTATTTATAACCACTAGGGGTCAGGCTTTTCAAGAACAGTTAATGCCCTGTAACTGTACTCTATGCACAGTTTTGACTCTAGAATTGTTGGGTTTTATTAAGCTGTTCTTCTCTTAAGGTAAATGTGCTCTGTTCTATATATTTATCCTCATTGAAGTGAATAGGATTTTGGTAATTTCGTTGGCTTTCTGTTGTCTCGCATAACTGAAGTAGGTCATCATTGGTGCTGCAGTGCCCAATATGAGATTGTGCTGTTGGTTTCCCCTACAGTGTCGTTTTATACTCCACATTTCAAATATTGAAAGAATATATGTCTTCTGTACATCTACATGGAGAAGAGTCTAGTTTAGTCCTGACGTTTCACAAATAGATTTCTTGTTTTCTCTCAGATTATTTCCAAATGGTGTTTTTTCAAAAGGTCCTCTTTCTATTAGAACTATTAGAAAGAATTGAGTAATGGTTTTGGGCTAAGCGGGGAGATGTTATAAATGTGTCAAATAACAGTAAATGAATGCATCACAGGAGACTATGGATCAGGGGAATCCAAAATTTTTTCCTTCTGTCAATTGGTATAAGAGCTAGAATAACTTAATATGGAAGTAATTAATAGATAATATATCATTTGTATTCCTTTTGGGACCTGGTTTTGCATGATTATCACTTCCATGAAATTTGTTGATAGACTGTCATGTTCACGTTAAATAGTTTTTAATAGTGAATTTTTTGGATTTTGAAAGAATTTTAGAAAAAAGTTATTTTACCTCTTTAAAAGACAAGTTTTCTGAAGTGTTTCAAATTTTGTTTATTTACTACAATATCTATTCTGCTGATACTCATTTTTGTGGGAGCATTGAATTGGGTCTGTGATACAGAACGCTGTGATTAAGTCTCACTAATTGGTGTTTTATGGTAAATGCTTTGTGAAGATATCCTATTATATATAAAGCGATATTTTTCTTAGGTGAAAAGTGACTCTTAGAGTTATCCCTCTACATGCAGGGGATTGGTTTCAGAACCCACCCATCCATATACCAAATCTATGCATACTCAAGTCTTGGAGTCAACCCTGCGGAACCCATGTATATAAAAAGGCTTCCGTGTACTCGGGTTTTAAATCCCATGAATACTGTATTTTCTTTCTGAGTTTGGTTGGGAAAAAAAATCACATATTATAAGTGGACCTGCCCCATTCAAGGATCATCATCTGTACTTTCTTTGAAAGCATTGCTATCGTTCACCTCTCCCCCTTGTCTCTCCCACTTTGTGACTTTATTTATGACCTAGGATAGAAAGCTGATAATTCCACTGTGCTGTTTTTCTGTAGTCACAGATAGGCATGCTACTTCTCTGTCAGAACCATTCAGCACTGTCGTCTTTGCTGACTAGGAATCAATTCTGGATGGTTCACATCGTCTATTAAAATGCTCATCCATTTACTTGTCACCTTCTTCTAAGGGACACAGATAGAGTAGTACTTTTGAATTCCTAGAAAAAAATGGCACTCTTGAGCAGATTGTTTATATCCTGTCCTCGGTTGATACTCTTAGTTTATTCACCTAAAAAAAAACTTTACCCCCAATTTTTATTTTGTTATCTTTTTCAGTAAGTACTAAGCTAGCTACTTAGTAGATCCCAAATCTAGGTTACTGTAACTAAATTATTATTATCTTAGGCATCTTCAAATTTGGTAGATTTGGTAGATTGGTGAGTATTTATAATGCTGTAAATATGGCACTTTCATCTAAGTAATCTTTGCATTTTTTTATCAGCTTTATTGAAATATAATTAGCATACAATTCACCCATTTAAAATATACGGTTTAGACCATGCATGGTGGTTCACACCTGTAATTCTAGCACTTTGGGAAGCTTTGGGAGGCCGAGGAGTTTGAGATCAGCCTGGGCAACATAATGAGACCACCCTCCAACCCCTTACAAGACATTTAAAAAAAAAAAACTTATCCAGACATGGTGGTGTGAGTTCATTGTCCTAGCTGTTGGAGAGACTGAGGTGGGAGGATCACTTGAACCCAGGAGTTTGAGGCTGCAGTGAGCTGTGATTGCATACCATTACACTCCAGCCTGGGCAACTGAGTGAGACCTTGTCTCTAAAAAATACAAAATAATTGAAAAAAAAAAAAACCCTAAAGTATACACTTTAATGGCTTTTGGTGTATTGTATTTGTTTTAATTGTGGAAAAATATGTATAACATAAACTTTGTCGTTTTAATTATATTTAGGTGTACAATTCGGTGGCATCAATTACAGTCACAGTGTTGCGCAACCATCACTAACGTCTGTTTCCAGAACTTTGTATCACCCCAAACAGAAACTCTAGTCATTAAGCAATAATTTTATTCCTCCCTATTCTCAGCCTCTGGCAGCCTCTGATTTGCTATGAATTGCCTGTTTTAGATATTTCATATAAATGGAGTTATACAATATTTTCCTTCTGTACCTGGCTTATTTCATTACCATAATGTTTTCAAGGTTCATCCATGTTGCAGCATGTATCAGAAATGCATTCCTTTTTAAGACTGAATAATATTCCATTGTATCTGTATACCACATTGTGTTTATCTGTTGATGGGCACTTGAGATTTTCCCACCTTTTGGCTATTGTGAATAGTGCTGCCGTGAACATTGGTATACAGGTATCTGTTTGAGTCTTTGTTTTCACCTCTCTTGTGTACATATATACCCAGGTGTGGAATTCCTATGTAGTCTTATAGTAATTCTATGTTTAGCTTTTTGAGGCACCTCCAAACTCTTTTCTGCAAGGACTGTATCATTTTACATTCCCACCAGCACTTTCTCTACATCCTTGCCAACACTTGTGATTTCCCATTTTTCTCATTCCAGCCATCCTAGCAGGTGTGAAGTAGTATGTCTGCTTTTAAAACATTTAACCTCTGAGGTGACTGCAAACTAAGCATTTTACTTTGTAACACAGGTATAGTCTCCTTAAGCCGTATTGTACTTATTTGGTAAAAATTATTATTAATGAGGACAATTTTGGAACACTTAATCCCCAGCAGGTAGACAAATAATTATTCAGTGGCTTCTACTGCAGATTACTAAGCTGTGTCTTTTAGGGGGTGTAACAATGAGTAGAATTAGTTGTTGCCCTTAGGCAAGTAAAAGCAGGTGGGATATAATACGACATGGACATAAACCCTATAAAAGAAGAAGTACATACGTGCCTCCCCAGATGTACAAAGGATTGGAGGTACTCTCAATAGGGAAAGCCATGGCTAGTTCAGGCACAAAAGAGTGGACAGAGCATTATTTGAGAGAGTGCTTAAAGGGTGCGTGATTTCAACATGGTGAAACTAGAGCGTCAATTCAAGGGCTTACAGAAGGGATATCTGACCCATCTGTGGGCAGGAGGGTTAGTAGAGGGTTTCCAGAAATTTCAAACTGAAAATGTTAGGCTTAGAGGTCCATACTTTTTTAAAAACTCAAAACAAGAATTTAAAAAATATATATTTAAAAAATTCATTTGTTTTTATTTTCCCAGCTTTTATAAAAGTTGAAATAATTTTGGCCTGACAGGGATCTTAATAAAAGCACAGTTTCTTGAAATGGTATTCTGTATGTTTTAATGAAGACATATGTTTGGATTATTTAAATAAAGGGCCATTATTCTTTACTTCCCATATGATATAGTTTTTCTGTGTCATACACCACCACAGCATGTACTGTCTCTGAAGCTGCATTAAGGAGGCAGGACTCCTTGATGAAATCACATCTACATTCTGCAGATACTTAAAAATTAATTTATGTTAGTGTAACTCATTTATATACATTCCGATTTGATCTTTAGGAAAACTCTGAGGAGCACATAGGGTAACAAATATTCTTGTTTTATGGGAAGCAGACTTGAAGTTTTGAGTGGTAGCCAGCCAGCTGGAATTAGTAGAAACCAAATTTAGTGCCTTTTCTGTGATTTTCCTAGAACTAAGTAGTATTTTAGGAGTAATGCAGTTCCCATAAGTAGAAAAGATAGTATTTAAGTTGCTTAATTTTTTTTTAATTCTCTAGACTATTCTGCATTTATGGAATTTTCCACTAGGTAATATGCATTCAGGTCACATACACAGTGAGATTTCCTAAAGTGACAGTACAGATAAAAAGGCTGTGCAACTTGGTGATAATTGTGCTCCATTTAAGCAAACCATCAACTGGTACATTTTTTTTTTTTTTTAAGATAAATTGTATTTTATCAAAATGGAAATCTTTTTTTTTTTTTTTTTTTTTTTTTTTTTGAGACGGAGTCTGGCTCTGTCACCCAGGCTGGAGTGCAGTGGCGCAATCTCGGCTCACTGCAAGCTCCACCTCCCGGGTTTACGCCATTCTCCTGTCTCAGCCTCCCGAGTAGCTGGGACTACAGGCGCCCGCCACCTCGCCCGGCTAGTTTTTTGTATTTTTTAGTAGAGACGGGGTTTCACCGTGTTAGCCAGGATGGTCTCGATCTCCTGACCTCGTGATCCGCCCGTCTCGGCCTCCCAAAGTGCTGGGATTACAGGCTTGAGCCACCGCGCCCGGCCTCTTTTTTTTTTTTTTTGATACTTTAAGTTCTGGGATACATGTGCAGAACATGCAGGTTTGTTACATGGGTATACATGTGCCATGGTGGTTTGCTGCACCCATCAACCCATCATCTACATTAGGTATTTCTCCTAATGCGATCCCTCCCCTTGCCCCCCACTCCCAAGTTGTGTAATTTTTAAAAAAAATTATAGTACTTGGTGTCAAAATCTTCTCCCTGATATCAGCAGTGTGAATTATCAGTAGATACCATCTGAAACCCTGGAGGGAAGTAATAAGCTTTTAAAGATCCTGATGATTAGCCTGTCTTTCACGGGGCCTTGAAATCAAGAATCCACCCTTTTCACATGGATATAATGGATTTGATACAGTATTTGAGCATCGTGCATTGTATATATGTATGTGGTCTTTTCCCTCTAGGTGGCTCTCTGGGTCTGTATAGATACAAACTATTGAGAAATGTGGCTATTCCTACCTTTATTTTGCTTCTGTGTTCTGTGGGACTGTTAATTACATTTTAGTAAACTGTGAAGCCCGTGAACACATAGTATCAGCCACTCAATTTAGTGCAAGTTTGAAAAAGGAAATAATAAAGCAAATAATAATTAACATTTATTTATTACATGCTCACAAAGTTGGGGGAAGAGGGGAAGAGAGAGACAAGTGAATCTGTAATTGCATTGCTCTGATTGGGCCTAGTAAGTAAAGGTTGATAAGATTTCTATAATACACTTCATTTTCTAGGATCCAATCATTTGTACTCACTGTGAGATAAGTGTCTAGAACATAGGAGTAGTGATTTATCTGTATCTTTAATTTTCCATAGAAAACTTGGTTTTAAAAGGGAATAAAAATAATTACTTTTATACTTATGGTAGTGCTAAGGTACTAGGAAAAAGGAATCTTCGGATTTACCAGTATATGTATTTGTCAGTGCTCTCTTTTTATTCTTGACCATTTGACACTTTGATCAGTAGTAATGTGGCGTTTGCTTTTACCACTATATCAGAAGCACTCAGGGCTGTCTGGGTTATTTTTATCTTGTATCCTGATAGATTTTCATGCATTAACATGCTTTCTTGATAGCTTTTCTGATAGCTTTTCATGTGTTAACATGCTCTCTTCTCTTGGCATCAGTGAGAAGTATCTGTATCTGGTTCTTCCCATTCCTCTCCCAGTCATTCCTTCTTCTTGTGGATGCCTCTTAAATAGTGTCTTTTTAAAACAATTTCAATTTTTATTTCAGATTCAGGGGATACATGTGCAGGTTTGTTATAAGGGTATATTATGTGATGCTGAGGTTTGGGGAACAGTTGAGCCTGTCATCCAGGTAGTGAGCATAGTACCCAATTGGTAGTTTTTCAGCTCTTCTCCCCCTCCCACCCTCCCCTATGTTTATATCCCCGGTGTCTATCGTTGCCATCTTTATGGCCATGTGTACCCAGTGTTTAGCTCCCACTTATAAGTGAGAACATGTGATATTTGGTTTTCTGTTTCTGCATTAATTAGGTTGTGTACTTGATTTTATTCTCTTTCTACTCTGGGTTCTCCATAGACAGTTTCATAAATGCCAAGGTTTCAGCTATCATTTATATGTTGTTTTAGTCCCTTAGGGCTGCTATAACAAAAATACCATAGATTAGGTAGCTTAAACAACAGATAATGATTTCTCACAGTTCTTGAGGCTGGGAAGTCCAAGATAAGGCACTGATAAATTCAGTGTCTCGGAGGCGGGGGGGCAACTTCCTGGTTCTTAGACAGTTTCTGTGTCCTTATGTGATGGAAGGTTGTCAGAGAGCTCTCTGGCATCTCTTAAAAAAAAAAAAAAAAGTTTTTTTTAGAGACGTATATTGCCCAGATTAGAGTGGAAGTCTGGGACCATAGGTGTGTGCCACCACACTGGGCCTTGGGGTCTCTTTTATAAGGGCATTTATTCCATTAATGAAAACTTCACCTTCATGGCAAAATCACCCCCCAAAAGGCCCGCCTGCTAATACCATCATATTGATGGTTGGGATTTTAACATAAGAATTTGTGGAGGGAACATAAACATTCAGTCCATAACATATGCCACTGGTTTCCAAGTCCATGTCTTTAGCCCATTCCTCTCCCAAGCTTTTAACCAAACCTTTACCTGCCTGTTGTGGCAGGCCTAGAGTAGGTTGTCAATAGCCTTGGAATGAATGAACAAATGTTTAGAACTTACCATCTGGAACGAATGAAAAAATGTTTAGAACTTATCTTCTCCATTCTCTCTTCTCCCCAAACCAGCTATCCTCTCTTTTCTCTCTTCTTGAAACTACTTCCCCAAATACAAGCTTGCTTTGAGAGTCTTTGACTCATTATCCTTTTTCTTACTCCACAGTTACCAATTCCTATCCAGGTTTGGAAAAAAGACTGACTTGGATGCATTGGCCCCTTCCCTAAGCCTGCTTTGATTGCATTTCAGTCAAGCTTCTAATTTAGATCCAGTCACAGTGCAGTGTAATTACCAGTATCTTTCTCTCCCCACCGTGTGAAGTTTGTGGGCATATAATTAATAAATGTTGGTTTGTTATTTCCTTCTTCAAATTTGTGTTAAAATAAGTGGCTGATGTTACGTATTGATGGACTCATAGTTTAATTATGCAGCTTTTAAAGCATATATTGATAGAAAAATTTTGAACCCTACTCCTGAAAATAAATTCCAAGATTTGAGTGATGAATCAGTATGGCGAAACAATTCCCAGAAGTGTTTCTTTGTGCATTCTTTAGGACTTGACCATACACAAAATGTTAAATTGTATACAGAGTGCATAGCAGCAATATGTTGAAGGACGTAAATAGTGCTTGGTACATTAAATGATAAAATGATCTCATTTGATTATAACAGAGCCTGTGGTGTATATATAGCTAAAATGGATATAGATAAGGTAATGTTCTCTCTGAATAGTTTGGGGTAATAAATTAATGTATTGTTTCTTGTTACTATGTTTATACCATTTCATTGTAATGCTGTAATAATTTCACTTGACTAATTGGGTGCAGAGGAAAATACAACTTTTTGCAGTTAGCTAAGAAGTTCTTTATTTTTGGTTTGAATTAGCATAATTATCTCTTCAGCTTGGAGAAGAAAAGGAAAACCTGTTTTAAGAAAAATGTTTAAATACAATTATTGTGTGTCAGTTTGGTGGCTAATATTCTTGATCTTAGGAAACATGACCACAATCTAGTCTTTTTTGTTTGATTAATGTTGAGATTAAGAGCTGCTGGAAATGAATGTGTAGGTTGCTACTTACCTTCTCCCACTTTTTTGTGCCTCTGTAGGTACATGGACTATATCGCACAACAGGTGCGAGTTTTGAGAAGGCCCAACAAGAGTTTGCAACAGGTGTGATGTCCAACAAAACTGTCCAGACCGCAGCTGCAAATGCAGCTTCAACTGCAGCATCTAGTGCAGCTCAGAATGCTTTCAAGGGTAACCAAATTTAAGAATCTTCAAACAATACACTGTTACCTTTTGACTGTACTTTTTTCTCCAGTTACTGTATTCTACAAATATTTTTATGTTCGAAACACAGAGTACAGACAGCATGGATATTTCCTGTTCACTTGTGCATGGGCTAAAACCAGGAAAACTTCCTTGTCTTATTACTTTACCTAATAGTTTCTTAATATTTCAGTGCCCCTTGCAGAAAAAATATTACATGCTAAATAAATATTCTCCATATTTTTTGGGGGATGACGTTCAGTGAATTATTTCAGTGGTGACCCACTGAAAATTAATAATGGTACTTATGATTAAAAACACATTTAATACTAACTGCAGTAGTTCTTTCAAGAATCTTTAGAGATAAGGATTGCGCATTGGAAAAGTAAACTATGTTTCATTCCTTTTTCCCTATTTATATTGAAAGAAATAGGCCAGCAGAGACTTAGGGATTTTAAATTGGCTTGCTTTTTAGCTGTTTCAGTCACCAGTGAAGAGCCTATTTGCATTTTGTAGTAGATAATGTAGTATTTGTCATCTTTTTCTTTTCTTTTTTTTTTTTAGAGTAGCTGATATTTTGATAACAATCTCTGATTTGCATGGGCACTACATTTCTTATATTAAGAGAATTAGTATTTTGGCTTCTGTACTGCTTGTGGTTGTAGGATTCAGGGGTTAATGGAATCACAGAAATGGTTTTCTGCAAGAGTTTCTTTTAAATAAAAAGTTTGGGGGTGCAATATAAGAATTTAATATAATATGCAGTACATTATCCAAAAGAGAAGGTAGTTAACGCAGTAGAAAGTAGTGGTAATAATTCCTTTTAAAAAAAAATTTCGGTAGTCATATAGTAACATTTTGCTATATGAAAACTTTGGTATATTCTGTGGTTACAACTAAGATTGTGTCTGGCAGCTCTTTTTGGGGGATGTGTGTGTGAGATTTTTAACAGAGGTATTAAAGGCTAGTCTAACTGTTGTCTAAAAAGAATGTACAGTATTTAAGGGATTTTCCTTTTAGCTTTTAATCTCCAGTGGCATTAAACCTAAAAAGACCCTGGCATTTTTTCATATACTTGAATCCCTAAATGCACCTGTCTTTCACTTTTTGAGACAGACTGAATATACCTAAAATTTCCAGCAATAGAAAAAAAAAAAGCATTTAACTTGCACCAAGCAAGAAAATATAAATACAGTTAAATGCATTAAGATAATCACATTAAAATTGTTACTATGCAGCACAGAACTTCGTTCTTATAGTATTCTTGGGTTCAAACTTTGAATCAATTTTAACACTGATTAAGTGACTCAAAGACATTTGTAAGTCATGCTACTGTGTTTTGAAAGTCTAGCTAATTTAAGATTGCAGAATGATAGATGGTGATTTTTCAATTAGATTTTAAGTAAGGATTGTGATATTAGAGGCTGGAAATCCTTATTTTTCAAAAAATCAGATAGGCATAAATAGTTAAATCGCTTTCATTCTCCCCAAACCTGGAGTTACAGAAAAAGTTTCATGCTAGAGGTGGGATGCCAAGTTCTCACTATCCATGAAGCAGCGCTGTGTGTTACTAGGTAACGCAGATCCATCCAGATGGTGTTTACATTTGATTTATTTGGGATCTTATTGACATCAGGTATACTTGGAAGACATTTCTTTTACTCTTCAGCATATGAATTTAAAGCTGTTTTTGTAAATATTTCGAATCAGCGATAATTTCTACCTACATTCTCAACCAACTTAGCCAGTTTGTTTTTTAGAGCTTGTAGTGTTATTGGAAATCTTTTTTATCAGTATGCTTTATTGAGTGTAGATTTTGCACACATTCAAAACATTAACCACAGAATACAGCAAGAGCCCCTATATTCACTATTAACTTACATCCCAAGTCCATTTTTTTCTACACACTACAAACAAAAGATATATTAGAAACTTTTGAAAAATGCTGAAATACTTTGCTTCAGAATTGGAATGTTTATATTACATAGAAATCCTCAAAGGTAGCATTATTAAATAAATAGCAAAGAATAATTAGAACCCACATCTTTTTTTGTGTGGATGGAGAAAATGTTTTAAAATTCAGTTATTTAATACCAGTTTGAGAGAGAAAATTGTTTTTTAAAAATATACATATGCATTAAAATGATGGCAATGCTTATAGTATGATCAAGTATGAAAGGAGCTTTAAATTCTTATATTTACTTTTCTCTATCAGTAAATTGTTAAATTTTCACTCAGCAAAAGATTGGCATTTGTTAGTGTTTTATATTTAATACTAAAATCACAGTCATGAAATCATAGTCATAAATGGTCTTCACATAGTAGTCATCCGTGTTATTTTTCAGTTTGTAATATTAAATTATGGCAATTTTATTTCAAACTAAAGTTTGAACACTGGAAAATCATTACTCAGTGATTTGTAATTTGGGACTTGGATTATTTATCTAGAGATGTTTGTATATTTTGTCAGTAACTAATATTGCGCTGCCATCATGGTGACTGTCATGGTTCTACAGAAATGCCCTCCATGTGTCCCTCTAATGTTGCATGTTTCAGTGGGTTAGAAGTTTTGTATATTTATTGTATTAACACAGAGTGTCATAAAATAAAATGCTGTTTACTGGATGTTTGTTTGTATAATTTTGAACATTATAATAGCAATTCAGAGACAGACATTGTTAAAGGTTTGATGTATATAGAAATTCCATGTTTGATTTTTTAAAAATATGTGTATAAGTCTGTCATGTGCTAAACAAAATAATATGAAAGACCTAGTTAAAAACTCTGAGCAACATAAAATGACCATTTTTCTGTTGCATTAGACCTTTACAGGTAGTGGAACAGGAGTTTCATCCATATTAAATAGTTTGGCCCCTTTAAGGTCAAAATACAGATCATCTAGAAGTTAGATTCAAAATGGAAAACCTATTCGTGGCTCAGATATTTCATTGTGGATTAAAAATGGGTGTCTCTGTACTAGTATTGTATTTATTCAATTGTATTCTGATTTCTAACTTTGCTACCTATTGCTGTTTTATGTACTGATGAAAGTACTTATTTGTGTATATTGGATTTTTCACTTGGTTAGCTAAAGAAGATGTAAAAATATCTAAAATAATGTTCATGGTGAATCTTCTTTTGAGAAATACATGTTAAAAAAGGAACGGTATTATTTTCTGGTTGTTGTATTTTAAAAAGCGAGTTTGGATTTTTACACCTAATTTACTTGGAAAATATTCTGTAATTCATGTTAAGATAATGTATGGTTTGCATTTTAAGGGGATTTATGTTAGGTTAATTAGTCGTTTCTGTAAATCATTTGTAATAGTGCTTTTTACTCATTACTGTATCTTTTTCTGAAAACACTGTTGTTAACATCTGATTCGGTACCCTTATTGGTACAAATCTGTGTTTAGCATGACTGTTTATATACAGAATTTCGTTATATTTTGAGCATTTTTTTCCCCTGCTTATGTATACCTTAGAATTACCATGGCTGTCATATGCCATTTCACTATATCTCCTTTCAGTTTTTCCTTAAGGAAAATGTCCAGAGGAATTTGTTCATTTCATGTGATTAAGCCCTTTAGAGGTGAAAAAAGATTGGTTAATTTTAAAAAATTGAGGATGGTTAAAAAATAGAAAACACCTTACTTTGATACATTTTAAAGTACAATAGTATACATTTATTTAGAGTAGAATAATGTGTTTAAAACATGAGTTGTTTTAAATACTTTTTTATTAAGCTAAAAAGTTTTATCTCACATATTAAGTATTACAGAAAGTGAAGTATTTTGGCTAGAATTTTAGGGCACATTTTATAAAGCAGCATGCCTATAATATTGGTGGGTATTTTTCAACTTTAGGACTTTGTCACAGTATGTAGAGAGCTAGAAATCTAGAAACTTTCTAAGCTAGGTATTGCCACTAATCTATCTTATATAAGCAGATCTCTCTTACTTGAAGGTTGTAGGAAAATAGGGAAAAGACTGCTCTCCAGTTTTCTCACCCCAACCCCCCCCCCGCCCCGCCATGGGTTTTATATTTGCAATTTAACTTTGGGGTTTGGGTAAGACATTTAATGTATATAATTTTGATTAGTACTGGCCATGTTTCAAATGGCAAGGGAACATGGGAACTGTCATGTGGCAATGTAGTGAGTGTTAAACTTTGTGTTTGTCCAAATCCTGATTTATTTTCCAGTTCATATCTTTCTGGGCTTGACATGGCTGATGGTGTAGCTGAAACGCTCCTAACACTAAGAGCCATTTAATCCTTTCTCTAATAGGAGCAGAAAATAGTTAATCACCACCTAGTAATATAAAATTACTCTGAATATTATCTTCTATACATTAAAACAGTTCTATACCATACAAGTTTTATTTTTAATTTCTAGTTATTTTCAGTGCTTACTTAAATGTAATTCTAGAATTCCTCCACAACTTTTAATATTTTGTATGCCAGTGATTCTCAAGATAAATCATGGTTGTAGTAGTTGTTACTGTTGGCAGTTTGTCGTAATATTCAGGTATTTGGGGATGGGGGAAAACACCAAAAATCAGTGTCTTTTATCTGGTGATCACTTTGGTGTCTACAGTATTCTAGTCTCCTGCACAAAAACTGAACCCACTGGGCCTATGCATCCCTCACATTTTTTTTCTAGTATAAAAGCAATACATATGTGTTGTAGAACAATTAAAAATTCAGAAAGTGATAAATGCAAAAATAAAAATAAATCCTTAATTCTGTCATCTTGGGGTACCTCTGCTAATATTTTATTGTCTTCTAATCTTTTTCTATGCATATATATTTTGTAGAGTTAAGATATATAAGCAATATGGATTTTTAAAAACCTTATTTTCCCCTCACTTAGCTTTATGTCATAATGGCCTGATAGTTTAGTTTTTTAAATTAACCTAATTTATAAAATCAATATACATTTCAGTATAAATTATAGAAAATATTTATAAGCAAAAGAAATAACTAAAATTCTCATAATTTTACATCCATGAATAACTTCTATTAAAATCTGGTTTATATCTTTCTATTAATTTTTCTGGGAAGAAAACTTCCTAATATTAAAAATGAGATGACCCCGTACATCCTTGTACATCCTTTAGGGATATTTACCTAGTTCTCAAAAGCCACATTTCTTTGGGTCCTTAAAGTCCACACTGGTACTGGATGTCATCTGGCCATAGTGGACTCATTCCTGGCTCATCAGTTTTTTATTCTGAATGTAGATATGTCTAGAACGCTACTGTTGCAGACATATCTGTTGGATATGGAACACAAGAGGTAGCCATTTTCTGCCATGAGGAAGGAATCACCAAGAAAGCTGGTCTGCAATGAAAGTGAGGAATGAAATCGACATAACAGGAGATGTAAAATGAATGACATAGAAAAGATCTAGTGGCTTTCCTTTTCCTTTACAGAGCCCTACTGCTCACCCTTATCCCATTATCCTCATAATCTTACCGCTTTTTCTCCCTCAGCTATCTTGAATTGGTTTCTTATTACTTTTAACTGGAGGATCTTAACTAACACAACAGTTTATCTTATTTCAGTTATGATATAAATATGTATTGACAATTTTAATATCTCTGAATATATTTCTGTAACATTTAGTATAGCTATATGGCTACCATCCTATGTATGTATCATAAAGTCTTATTCCTTTAGGTTTTGATTTTCAGGGTTTTAAAGGTATAAATAATTTATCAAGGAATATATTGTTGCTAAATGTAGGGACTCGAGCTTTTGTTTTCTCTTTAGTACAGATTGCTGAGTTAAAGGGTATGTATAGTTTTTGAAGCGCCTTTCATGTGCATTGCCAAGTTGCTCTCCAGAAAAATTTTATCCATATGTAACTCCATCAGCAATGTACAGAAAGGCCTCTTTCTTCACACCCTTGGCCAGCATTGGATGTTCCTTTTCTAAAAAGTCTTTTATCCCAATAGATTTTGACAAATCAGGGGTTCCTTTTCTGAGCATTCTGGTTTCACATGGCTTATGGGCTCACCCAGTGCTACAGGTTTGTTTGTTTTTGTTTTTGCTAAATAGGAGTAACTGAGTACCCTGCACCCACCAAGAAATCTTCCACTTCCTGAAAGCTCTAAGGTAAAGATAATTAGCTGAATGCTCTGTTATAACAGGATGGAAAAAGAAATGGTGGCCTCAGGTAGCCAATCCACCAAGTCTCTCCAGGTAAAATTACATGGGTTTTGACAACAAGTTATGTTACCTTTCATAGATTATAATTTTAAAATGATAATAGTCTGGACAGTATTTTCTTAGTTTTTTTCTAATAGTAACTTATTGTGGGCTTAACTGTATACCAGTGTTCTGTACTAAATGCTTTATATACATCACTTAATCTTCATACCAAATTTGTGATATAATTTCTGTTGTTGGCCTTGTTTTTGTAGAGTTCTAGGAAATTACCCCGAAGTCACTCAGTGAGTGGTGGTGGTGAGGGGCTGGAGAGGGATGATGAGAACAGGCAGGTCCCCTGACTCCTGCCAAGCGTGGCTGCCCCACCGTGCTGCCTCGTTCCAGTTGTCTTCCCTTTCATCCTTCCACATTTCCAGTCATTCATGTCCATCCTTTAGGGACAATGGATACTGGGAAAAAAAATCAACAAAATTTTTACATGATTTTTGGATTCTCCAGACCAAATGCTAACACCTGCCACCTAAAGGTGAGTCCTATTGCCCATCCTTCAGCAGTGTAAATTTTCTAAAGGGTCTTTGGCATTTGTGAGTTTGGAGAAACTTCAGTTGAGGACAAATCCTTATTATTAGGTTAAATATGCTTCTTGTGTGATTATAATAGTTGCTTACTCTGAATGAGAGATTTTTGATACTAAGAAAACATAAAAACTGTCACAGCCTATCATTTACTTTCCTACTGTCATATACTGAATTTCTTGTGTCTGTTTTCAGGATTGAGCTAAATCCTGATTGATAAATTGAGACATATGTCATCTTCAGAATTATGAAAAATCACTAGGTGTTTTCTCTGAAAGGGAGGAAGAAGCAGTGTTTTCATCAGTTGTGATGGTGAGGCCCTTTTGGAGTTTTATTTCGAAGTTATTCTAAGTGTCTGCAATGCAGAGATATTGGTGTTGCCCAGGAATTTGCATTGGCTGCCTTCCCACCCTGTGCATTCCAGGTAGAAGGAAACAACATAACAGTTTGAGGGGGTTGCCTTTGTTGTCAAACATATATCTGAGCTTTGACTTTGCCACTTACTAGCTTTCTAACCTGGGACACATTATTTCACCTCAGTTATTTAAGTGACAGTTATCTGTAAAATGATAGTAGTTTCTATCTCATAGGGTTTTGATGAATAAATGAATTTTATGAAGTGCTTAGCGTAGTATCTGCCCATAGAAATTGCACAATAACTAAGGACACTTACCATCTCTCAGGTGTATTGATGACTCCCAAATCAATCTCTCTCCCTAGTATAGTCCTAGCTGCACACAGGACTTCTACATTGGCAGCCTAAGCTGAACCTCCTCACCTTCACTGTCCCTGCTTTTTCTGGAGTCTTCCTCTTGTTGATCACATCACCTTCCACCCAGTTTCTACACTAAATACCTGGCTGTCATCCTAGACTCTTTCCTTCCCCTCCACTTCTGATCAGTCTACCTGTCCATTCTTTTCCCCTAACATAGAATTCATCCCATTGACTGTCTTTTACCATCACTGCCTTAATTCAGGCTTTCGTCTCTTGTGAATAAAATCATAGTGGTTTCTCTTAAACATAGGCACTTTCTGGACTGCCTACCTGTAGGTGTTTAATTTTTCAGGATGTTTGGCTATAAAAAGCTAAAAAGCTGCTAATAGCAATGTGTTACTTGATTGACTTTTCTTTCCTATGTGGTTTTGGTTTCACTACTTCCTCTTTTTGTATGCTTTTATCTGTGTCCTGTGTACCTTAGTAAAATTGGCAGTTTATGTCTGCAAGACTTATCTTGCACAGTTGTTCAGGGTAAGGAGAGGAAGTTGAACAAGGAAGAAGATAGTAGTAGGAGCAGCAGGGGGATGGCTCTGCCAAATGACTCAGCTGCTAGTGAGGGCCTCTGAAATAAAGTTATTGGTTCTTACTGCTTTGAAGAGTAAAGTTTGCTTTGATGCCTTACCCTTCATTGTGTGAGGGTTGAAAAAGATTGTTTGAAACTACTGAAATAATATCCACATAAAATGTCCATGTTAGTAAGGACTGTTCTAAGTGGTTGTTTGGTTAAGCAAAAACTTTAAGGGGGTGTAGGTGTAATTTGAATGCAGAATGTTCCAGGAAGATCAGTGTGGAAAGTGGACCTAGTAGCAGAATTGCTAGATAACAACTAAGGATGGGAAGTGGGGGAAGCACATGGGAGGGTTCCCCAGCTTCTGCCATTCTCGGTGGATTAAATTTTGGAGAGTATAGTAACAGCTGAAAAAGCAATGGAAATGTTCTAATTTTTCTTGGGTTATTCAAATCATGATTATTTGGAAAACCGTGTGTGGTTTTTTAAAACTGATGTGGGTAACTTTGTCAGCTTTTATTTTTATTAGAAACCAGAACATAAATGTAATTTCAACTGTCATAGGCCCTAGATCAGGGGAAGAAATTGCCTTTTTTTTTTTTTTGGTATGAAATAATGCTTCATGGGATACAGGGAGTTGAAAGAGTTGAGAAGGGTATTTAGTGTCATTCTTGAGTTTATAAATTAGAATTCCACCTATTCTGGATGAGGCTTTTTATGGCCAGGATTACCTTCAGGAAACATGGATGTGGAATGGCACCATATCATTGGCTTTTATTTTTAGGGTTGTTGTTGGAAGAGGAGGATGTGTCTTTCAGTTAACTTTTCCCCGTTGTCATTGTTACATATTTATGTTTGAAAATTCCTTTTTAATGGAGCATTTTCATATTTCATAGCTTTACTTTATAATACTTGAGATGTTTTTTCCTATTTATAATTGTGTTGATGCTTCTTCAAGGAAGAAATACGTACTTGACATTAAAGATAACACAGATAGGGACATATATGTTACTAGTGAATGGAATAGTTTAAAATACCTGAATATCTTTTTTCCATTCATCAATATTACATGTAAGCTAGTTAAAATAAATGTTGACTGATTTATAGGTATTTTCTTGATCAGATTATACACATCATATTGAAGCCAGTATACTCAGACTTGAAAGAATAAGAATGAATTTGCAAAATCTGGTTTAATTAAGATCTGGGGAGGGGAGCACATTGTGAAAATACATATGCACAGGAACCGAATCAATGCTAGACAAACAATGTATTAGTTTACAATATAATAGGATAACTACAAGTTTGAAGGCTCAAATTGAGTCCATCAGCTGTAAATACAATTTTATATTTGGCTCAAGTGGCTGTTGAATATCAAATGGTGCTGAGTTCCTCCATAGCACCTAATGACCCCCTCAGCCTTGGAAGGAGTTTCACCACAGTCTCGGAAGAAATCCCAGTCGTGCCTTTAACTCTTTTGGCCCTTGGGAGTCATTGCAACCCCAATACAAATGCCGGCCAGGGATTTCCAGTGGCCACAAGTTATTGCACAGAGAGGTCTGTTCTAAGCCAGACTCTTACAGCTAAGGAGGTGTGAGATTAGCCCTTAAATAGTGGTCTAGCATTAGCATGGTCTATAAAAGCATGTTAAGAAATAGCTCCTCAGTGATTATGTACCAGCTACTAGTTATCTTACTAAGAGAAAAGGCAACATGGCAGCTTCACATTTCACATGAAAGACTAGCATTAACTGGGCCTGGCTTGCTGGCTTAACCTTGACATATGCTAGTGATTATTTTAGACCCAGGAGAAAATGATTTCATACCAGTCTTTTCTTCACATAAGATTTGTGTAGCATTAAAATTATAGATTACTGAATAAGCCATGAAGGCAAAAATGTGGAACTCTCCTTTGCCAAAACAGAAACATCCCTGTTTTGACTCCTGTCCAGTTTCCAAAACAACAAAACATACATACACCTTTGTTATTGCACATCTTTCACACGAACTTGTGTATGTATAATATACATATATATTTTTAAATATGCTACACATAAAAGACTATGGCACTTTACAGAATATATGTTTAACAAAGATCGTTACACCACAGATGTTTGAAAACTATAAAAAACCCTTACACAATTAATGCAACATTGTTTGAATTATCAGCACACAGGTTTAAAAAATCCACAGAATCCAAGGCAAATATTTCTGCCTCAGAGTTCACTGAGAAGCGCAGCCCATCCCATCCTGTCATGAGACTTTCTTTAAGCACAAATTCAGGCAAAATAAATAAGACTATCCTGGTAGTAATAATGGTCCTATTTATTAGAAAAATAAGTGTGGGCCAACAATCTATTTTTAACATTTCTTTCTAGCATATTCCTCATACCCAGTGGTTTTTAAACAGCTGTGTGGAAGAGTATGGTTTAGACTTGCATGATATTAGATGGTCCTTTCACCCCAAGCCTGGCTAATGAATTCAAGGTTTAAAAGTCCCAACATTACCTTTTTACTATTTACTCAGTGTTTAGGTAGTTTTTAGTGGTTTGGGGTTTTGTGTGTGTGCATACCTGTGCTTTTGTCTTCTGTGTGTTCAAATTAATAACATAAACACTGTCAAGTGACTTTATTATGGCCAAGAAGTCACACTCCCTTGTGACTGTTTCCAGGTTGATCTAGAGGTACACTGCCGCCTTAGCCAAAAAGCAGGTGATGGACATGCTCGGAGGATCCTCTGAGCTTAGGACACTGAGATTGTAAACCTACTGTCAGAAAATGGTTTCTCTATCCCAGAAAGAAAAAAAAAAAAAGTGAGTCTTCTGATAAGTTTATGGAAAAATTTTGTGTTTTCCATCAAGATCTGTCTGATGAATGGGATTGCTTTTAATGAAAATTATTGCCAAGGTTTGAGACGTGGTTAGAACATTATAAATGTACACACAGAGACAGGAGCTTTGTCCAGTGGCTCCTCCAGCCTCTTTCTGGGTGGTGGTAGAGAGATGGTTAATGTTTCCTAGGCTGCTATGAAAATACCCGTTTTTTTTCTTTACCAAAATCACAGGATTTATATCTCGCTCACTTTGAATTTTGGTTCAGGAATGGGAAACTCATTAAGGCCTAACAAACACCTCCTACCCCTTTTGCCCTTAGCCCTTATCTGTGAGATAAGATGGTTTCTCATATAGGCCCAAAACCAGAATGCAGTAAAACTTTCGTTGTCCCTTTCCATCTCTGTGTAATTATCTGTTCTGCACCACCATATGGTGCTTTAGACTCAGACAGCTTTAACATGATTCACTTGGGGCAAGGCTGCAAAATCTGAACCAGGGTTGTATAGCTGGTAGCACTTAACACACAATACCTTGTCCACAGAAGGTACTTTTTCAAAACAAAGTCCTCAAGCGAGCAGATTAATGAACCCAAAGACCTACACTTTTTCCCCTTCCAGAAATCTCTTAAAGTGCTAAGGAGTGTTTCTGTATCATGATACAATTTTGAAGCTCCCATAATGTCAGAGTAGCTTGTTTCTGCGATGCCCTGGTCATTCTGAGATACTATCTTCCTGAATCAGTGATATTCGTAATTAGGAAAGTAGTTTAAAAGCCCCTGAATCCTTATTCATAGTGGTATTTGATTCTTTTTGTAAACAGGTGTAGGCAGTGCTGTGACCTTGATCTAGCTCCTCTTTTTGAATTAACTTTGTCCTCTGTACTTTCCTGGAATTAATTAAAGTCTCAGCTGCATTCTTCAGTTGCAGCAATTTAATGTTATCTCAGTCTGCGTTCAGGATCAACACCAGTAACTACAAAAACTTAACTCCCACAACTAGCTTCTTTTTGTTGTAGAATGCCATTCTCCTACTGTCGGGATTGGAAATAGAGCTGACTACAGCACGGTCACCAAACAGGGAGGAAAGGGCTCCCCGCAAGTGCCGAGATTCTGGCAAGTCCTCCCAGTGAACATCTGAATGAGCCGCAGCTGGCTTGGAGACCTCAGCCCCTGGAAGGAGGAAACAGAGTGAGGTTTCCTTTTGGCAGTCAAAGCACAATCCTAACCTTAGGAGAAAAACATGTGATCTCCAGAAGAGGACACTGGGCCAGAACTGGTGCTAGCCTGGCTGCTGGGAAGAGGAAAAAATATGTCTTCACTAGCAAGATTTCGTATTTATTTTTGTTCTCATATGATTGTATAGGTCCTTATTGTTTCTTTACTCAAATTTCTAAAATCTCTGGAGTGACAGTTCAGTTGATCCACCTTACCCTAGGATTCAGGCTAGAATAAGTTCCACAGCATGACTCCACACCACCCCTGCTGACCCCTTTGGTCAGCTAAGCAAAAGACAGTATCTTGCTGTGCCCTTTAGCAAACACATCCTGTCCCCAGTAAAATTTATAGTTTTTTGTTCGTCTCCAACTGAGATGGCCTTGAAAGAACAGAGGAAAACAAAAACTCCAACCCAAAACCCCATTCTGAGGCAGAGATGCTCACAAACAAGCAGCGTTGGAGCAGAAGCAGCCTGCAAATCTGGCGGATGGTCTCTTCCTTTACCAGAGAAACTGCTGCCCTAATGATTTACATTATTATCCTTCATTGAACCTGGGGGAGATGGAGCCTGACAGAACTTGGTAACTCCAGGTCAGGGATTATATACTATTTTCATGTTCCATTCCTTATGTCCACTGCAGACCGCACGTCCAGTAACTTTGCGTAGCTGGATGTGGCCTCTCACTGGTCCTGTTTAAGCCTCGGGCTGTGGAACGTGGCTTTGGTAGGTAAAGGTTGGTTCTCCACTTGACTCAAATGATGAAACTGTGAACTGTTTCACAAGATTACTCAAGGGAGAAAATGGCATTAATGTCTTTTCCAAACTAAAGGAGGCAGATCAGGTTTTTCCCCTCTTCAATTTCTTCCTGTACTTTGTCACTGGAGGTTGCAATTTCTGCTTGTGCGGAGAAGACAGCACAGATGAAAGTGAGGACTGTGCCCCCGATGGCGGTATAAAAGGCCCAGCCCAAGGAGCAGTCTCCAGGTTTGTAGGCAGATGCATAATGTCCACAGTAGTCTATGGCCTTCTGGCAACCCCAGCCAGCAGGGTAGAGTATCAAACCAAGGATAAGGAATAGACCTGCAGAACAAAAGAGAAAACAGGTTAGAAAATCCCCATGGTGCTACACTGTCCAGATCTGATGTAATTGTTACTTGATTTGCTTGCTTTGGGCAAGGGCATCTATTCTGCAACAGAAAGTGTTGGGACTGTTTCATGCAACTAATGTGACCTGATCAAGAAATAACACATTATTAGAAATATTTTCAGCCACTTTTTTACATGTTGGAATGTGAATCCACTAAAAATTTCTCTTCTAGAAAAGCAAATTGTTACTTTTCTTCTTCTTAAGACAGAGTCTCAATCTGTTGCCCAGGCAGGAGTACAGTGGTGCAACTGTAGCTCACTGCACTTGAACTCCTGGGTTCAAGCTATCCTCCTGCCTCAGCCTCCCAAGTAGCTGGGATTACAGGCACCCACCACCACACCTGGCTAAGTTTTCGTTTAAGTAGAGATGAGGTCTTGCTATGTTGCCTAGGCTGGTCTCAAACTCCTAAGCTCAAGTGATCCTCCCACCTCGGCCTCCACCATTCGTGGCCAACTTGTTACTATGTATTCCCACAGGGCTTTTGGTGCACTGAGCATTTCTCTTTTGGTCTAAGGCAGATGTTGGCAAACTAAGGCCCTGAAGCCAAATGTAGGTTTACAAGTAAAGTTTTATTGGAACACAGCTGCAGTCATTTTTGGATGCCTACGACTGCTTTGCTATGGTCTGCAAAACCTAAAATATTTACTGTCTTTCTGCAGAACGCGTTCGCCAACTCCTGGTATAAGCAAAATTCACACACAACCACCTGATGTCAGCCTGATTAAATGCAAGAGCAAGGGCCAAGAGGGAGACCAGGTCTTTACCTGATTTGTTACAAATTGCAAACTTTGTAAGGACTTTCTGTCTGTGTACTTTTAAGAGAGTAGACACTAATAAGCTTTACTTCCATTCTGCTGACCCTACTACCTTGTAATTTTAAACACCTATTTTCCTGTTCTTCACAGCATTACTGCTCACTATATAACCAGAATGCATCACTTGAGTTATTTTTCATGCCTAGTCCCACCAGAGCTAGGACTAGGGTGAGGCACAAAAGGAGTCGCTTGCTGACCCTCAGGTATCAGCCCTGTGCCTACAGTGGGTGCCTCACCCTGGCTGCCAGTCACAAGACAACAGCTCCTCCCAAAAAAGCCAGAGGCCTGAAATGACAAAAGCAGCCTAGGCCCTCCAGATTTTACTCAGCAAAACTTTAAAACTTTCTTGGTAACAAATCTTTAGGCCAGGTGCAGTGGCTCACGGCTGTAATCCCAGCACTATGGGAGGCTGAGGTGGGTGGATCACGAGGTCAAGAGAGTGAGACCATCCTGGTCAACATGGTGAAACCCCGTCTCCACTAAAAATACAAAAATTAGCTGGGTGTGGTGGCATGCCTGTAGTCCCAGCTACTCGGAAGGCTGAGGCAAGAGAAGCGCTTGAACCTGGGAGGTGGAGGTTGCAGTAAGCTGAGATCGTCCAGCCTGGCAAAAGAGTGAGACTCCGTCTCAAAAAAAAAAAGAAAAAAAAAATATGTATTTATATTTATATATAGATACATTTTAAAGGCCTTTATTTCACCTGCAAGATACTGCAAGAGGAGGAAGAGGGCTTTATCCTATGTGGAGGGGAAAAATGTTTTCTATGGAAAATTCAACCTATGTAATCAAGAATGCTTGATTACAAAGTTCCCACTTTTTAGATACCTGGGAATATCAATTCTACACTTATTAATTAATCTTGACTCTGAGTTCTGTTTCTTTACCTACCTTGACTGAAATTCTCTGGGTTTATCCCACCAAAGCTTCTAAGTCATTTACAGCAACTTCCCCACAAAGAAAACATGACTGACTTTATGGCAGTATGAGGCTTGAAGGAAGACTGGGCACAGTGTGTCAACCCACACATCACAACTTTGATAGTGGTCTTCATCCTATGATGGTGTCCAGCTTGGCATGTTACTACCAGGGCATTTGGGATCTCAGTGTCCCCACCCCATCACATTGTTCTTCTCAGATGGCCTCAAGGGACTTTGTAGCAGGGGTGGAGTAGAGGGAATCCATTCAGATGCTGTCTGAAGAGGGGTGATTCACAAGGAAGTCTTTCTAACCCCATGGCCCCCTCTACAGATCTGAGTGGTGGGAACCCAAGAGGCAATGAGTTGTAGCAAGGAAATGTGATTGGTGCTGGGAAGATGAAGTGAAGCTGGACAGAGGCTGTAAGAAATGACCAGCAGCCAGTGCAGACTCTTGGTCCTCCAGAATATGGAAGGTCCTGAACCAGCAATGAAAGGGTAGAAATCAAGCAGCAGAAAAGACCCCATAGTCTAGTGCAAGGGCAGGAGGCTAGAACACAAACCAGAAATATGGTGGACCACAGCAGAGACTCACCAAATTAAGAGGTGATTCTGTTAATAGTGACGAGCTCTGACTTTAGAGTTTGAATCCAGGCTCTGCCCTCTTTGGGCTGAGTGACTGACGTATGATTCTTCACCTGTAGAATGGACTAATCCATCACTTATAGGTGGCTGTGAATCATGAAGTCTGTTCTACCATTGTAACAAAACTGGAAACAGACAAGCAGCCTGAACACAGGTCACGCCCTTGGCAGGCCCCTCCCACACAGAAGCAGACCAGCTTTTGTTAAGGGCATATTTTGAGAAGTATAATTTGGGGAGAGAAGAGACCCCCAGGCTACACTTTAGTACTCTTGAAAAAATATTCTCCATCTGAACAGAAGTTTATTCAGCTGAGATCTAAAATGATTTAACCAATTCTTAAATATTTCTAAGGCCTATAATAAACCCCAATTACTCTTGTCTGCATCCCACTTTGTTCCCTATGAAGTACCCCACTAGGTATGATGGGGACGTTAATAGTTTTCTTCCTCCAGGTCCTAAGGTGCCACTCTGGTGTACCGTCCCTGGGCCTTCTGTACAATGTCCCGCAGCCCAGCATGCAAAGGTGTTTTTGGGTGTGCTGCAGCCTCTGCCCTAAAGCTCGGAGTGCAGGCCTGAGGTGGAGCAGCATTAGCTGCTCTTTCCTTTAAAAGATCAAGTGTTCATATGTTTTGTTCCAATTCAACATTAACTGTATGTTTCATTTGTATTATATGTGGCTTAAATGTAAAATGAATGCATTTTATTATTTTTTATTATACTTTAAGTTCTAGGGTACGTGTGCACAACGTGCAGGTATGTTACATATGTATACATGTGCCATATTGGTGTGCTGCACCCATCAACTCATCATTTACATTACGTATATCTCCTAATGCTATCCTTCTCCCCCGCCCCCCACAATAGGACCCGGTGTGTGATGATTCCCTTCCTATGTCCAAGTGATCTCATTGTTCAATTCCCACCTATGAGTGAGAACATGCGGTGTTTAGTTTTCTGTTCTTGAGATAGTTTGGTGAGAATGATGGCTTCCAGCTGCATCCATGTCCCTACAAAAGACACGAACTCATCCTTTTTTAATGGCTGCATAGTATTCCATGGTGTATATGTGCCACATTTTCTTAATCCAGTCTGTCACTGATGGACATTTGGGTTGATTCCAAGTCTTTGCTAGTGTGAATAGTGCCGCAATAAACATACGTGTGCATGTGTCTTTACAGCAGCATGACTTATAATCCTTTGGGTATATCCCCAGTAGTGGGATGGCTGGGTCAAATGGTATTTCTAGTTCTAGATCCTTGAGGAATCGCCACGCTGTTTTCCACAATAGTTGAACTAGTTTACAGTCCCACCAACAGTGTAAAAGTGTTCCTATTTCTCCACATCCTCTCCAGCACCTGTTGTTTCCTGATTTTTTAATGATTGCCATTCTAACTGGTGTGAGATGGTATCTCATTGTGGTTTTCATTTGCATTTCTCTGATGGCCAGTGATGATGAGCATTTTTTCATGTGTCTGCTCTCTTCTTTTGAGCAGTGTCTGTTCATATCCTTTGCCCACTTTTTGATGGGGTTGTTTTTTTCTTGTAAATTTGTTTGAGTTCTTTATAGGTTCTGGATATTAGCCCTTTGTCAGATGAGTAGATTGCAAAACTTTTCTCCCATTCTGTAGGTTGCCTGTTCACTCTGATGGTAGTTTCTTTTGCTGTGCACAACCTCTTTAATTAGATCCCATTTATCAATTTTGGCTTTTGTTGCCATTGCTTTTGATGTTTTAGACATGAAGTCCTTGCCCATGCCTATGTCCTGAATGGTATTACCTAGGTTTTCTTCTAGGGTTTTTATGGTTTTAGGTCTAACATTTAAGTCTCTAATTCATCTTGAATTAATTTTCATATAGGGAGTAAGGAAAGGATCCAGTTTTAGCTTTCTACTTATGGCTAGTCAATTTTCACAGCACCATTTATTAAATAGGGAATCCTTTCCCCATTTCTTGTTTTTGTCAGGTTTGTCAAAGAGAAGATGGCTGTAGATGTGTGGTATTATTTCTGAGGGCTCTGTTCTGTTCCATTGGTCTATATCTCTGTTTTGGTACCAGTACCATGCTGTTTTGGTCACTGTAGCCTTGTAATATAGTTTGAAGTCAGGTGGAGTGATGCCTCCAGCTTTGTTCTTTTGGCTTAGGATTGTCTTGGCAACGTGGGGTCTTTTTTGGTTCCATATGAACTTTAAAGCGGTTTTTTCCAATTATGTGAAGCAACTCATTGGTAGCTTAATGGGGATGGCATTGAATCTATAAATTACCTTGGGCAGTATGGCCATTTTCACGATATTGATTCTTCCTATCCATGAGCATGGTATGTTCTTCCATTTGTTTGTGTCCTCCTCTATTTCACTGAGCAGTGGTTTGTAGTTCTCCTTGAAGAGGTCCTTTACATCCCTTGTAAGTTGGATTCCTAGGTGTTTTATTCTCTTTGAAGCAATGTGAATGGGAGTTCATTCATGATTTGGCTCTCTGTTTGTCTGTTACTGGTGTATAAGAATGCTTGTGATGTTTGCACATTGATTTTGTATCCTGAGACTTTGCAGAAGTTGCTTTATCAGCTTAAGGAGATTTTGGGCTGAGACAATGGGGTTTTCTAAATATACAATCATGTCATCTGCAAACAGCAACAATTTGACTTCCTCTTTTCCTGAATACCCTTTCTTTCTTTCTCTTGCCCGATTGTCCTGGCCAGAACTTCCAACACTATGTTGAACAGGAGTGGTGACAGAGGGCATCCCTGTCTTGTGCCAGTTTTCAAAAGGAATGCTTCCAGTTTTTGCCCATTCAGTGTGATACTGGCTGTGGGTCTGTCATAAATAGCTCTTATTATTTTGAGATATGTTCCATCAATACCGAATTTATTGAGAGTTTTTAGCATGAAGGGCTGTTGAATTTTGTCAAAGGCCTTTTCTGCATCTATAAGGAGATAATCATGTGGTTTTTGTCTTTGGTTCTGTTTATATGCTGCATTATGTTTATTGATTTGCGTATGTTGAACCAGCCTTGCATCCCAGGGATGAATCCAACTTGATCATGGTGGATAAGCTTTTTGATGTGCTGCTGGATCCGGTTTGCCAGTATTTTATTGAGGATTTTTGCATCGATGTTCATCAGGGATATTGGTCTAAAATTCTCTTTTTTTGTTGTGTCTCTGCCAGGCTTTGGTATCAGGATGATATTGGCCTTGTAAAATGAGTTAGGGAGGATTCCCTCTTTTTCTATTGATTGGAATAGTTTCAGAAGGAATGGTACCAGCTCCTCCTTGTACCTCTAGTAGAATTCAGCTGTGAATCCGTCTGGTCCTGGACTTTTTTTGGTTGGTAGGCTATTAACTATTGCCTCAATTTCAGAGCCTGCTATTGGTCTATTCAGGGATTCAACTTCTTCCTCGTTTAGTCTTGGGAGAGTGTAAGTGTCCAGGAAATTATCCATTTCTTCTAGGTTTTCTAGTTTATTTGCGTAGAGGTGTTTATAGTATTCTCTGATGGTAGTTTGTATTTCTGTGGGGTCGGTGGTGATATCCCCTTTATCATTTTTTTATTGCGTCTATTTGATTCTTCTCTCTTTTCTTATTAGTCTTGCTAGTGGTCTATCAATTTTGTTGATCTTTTCAAAAAACAGCTCCTGGATTCATTGATTTTTTTTTTGGAGGGTTTTTTGTGTCTCTATCTCCTTCAGTTCTGCTCTGATCTTAGTTATTTCTTGCCTTCTGCTAGCTTTCGAATGTGTTTGCTCTTGCTTCTCTAGTTCTTTTAATTGTGATTTTAGGGTGTCAATTTTAGATCTTTCTTGCTTTCTCTAGTGGGCATTTAGTGCTATAAATTTCCCTCTACACACTGCTTTAAATGTGTCCCAGAGATTCTGGTATGTTGTATCTTTGTTCTCATTGGTTTCAAAGAACATCTTTATTTCTGCCTTCATTTCGTTACGTACCCAGTAGTCATTCAGGAGCAGGTTGTGCAGTTTCCATGTAGTTGAGCGGTTTTGATTGAGTTTCTTAGTCCTGAGTCCTAGTTTGATTGCACTGTGGTCTGAGAGATAGTTTGTTATAATTTCTGTTCTTTTACATTTGCTGAGGAGTGCTTTACTTCCAACTATGTGGTCAATTTTGGAATCAGTGCGAAGTGGTGCTGAGAAGAATGTATATTCTGTTGATTTGGGGTGGAGAGTTCTGTAGATGTCTATTAGGTCCGCTTGGTGCAGAGCTGAGTTCAATTCCTGGATATCCTTGTTAACTTTGTCTTGTTGATCTGTCTAATGTTGACAGTGGGGTGTTAAAGTCTCCCATTATTATTGTATGGGAGTCTACGTCTCTTTGTAAGTCTCTAAGTACTTGCTTTATGGATCTGGGTGCTCCTGTATTGGGTCTATATATATATTTAGGATAGTTAACTCTTCCTGATGAATTGATCCCTTTACCATTATGTAATGGCCTTCTTTGTCTCTCTTGATCTTTGATGGTTTAAAGTCTGTTTTATCAGAGACCAGGATTGCAACCCCTGCCTTTGTTTTCCATTTGCTTGGTAGATCTTCCTCTATCCCTTTATTTTGAGCCTATGTGTGTCTCTGCATGTGAGGTGGGTCTCCTGAATACAGCAAACTGATGAGTTTTGACTCTTTATCCAATTTGCCAGTCTGTGTCTTTTAATTGGACCATTTAGTCCATTGACATTTAAGGTTAACATTGTTATGTGTGAACTTGATCCTGTCATGATGATATTAACTGGTTATTTTGCTCACTAGTTGATGCAGTTTCTTCCTAGCATCGATTGACTTTACATTTTAACATGTTTTTGCAATGGCTGGTACCTGTTGTTCCTTTCCATGTTTAGTGCTTCCTTCAGGATCTCCTGTAGGGCAAGCCTGGTGGTGACAAAATCTCTAAGCATTTGCTTGTCTGTAAAGGATTGTATTTCTCCTTCACTTATGAAACTTAGTTTGGCTGGATATGAAATTCTGGGTTGAAAATTCTTTTCTTTAACAATGTTGAATATTGACCCCCACTCTCTTCTGGCTTGTAGAGTTTCTGTGAGAGATCTGCTGTTAGTCTGATGGGCTTCCCTTTGTGTGTAACCTGACCTTTCTCTCTGGCTGCCCTTAAGATTTTTTCCTTCATTTCAACTTTGGTGAATCTGACAATTATGTGTCTTGAAGTTGCTCTTCTTGAGGAGTACCTTTGTGGCTTTCTCTGTATTTCCTGAATTTGAATGTTGGCCTGCCTTACTAGGATGGGGAAGTTCTCCTGGATGATATCCTGCAGAGTGTTTTCCAGCTTGGTTCCATTTTCTCCGTCACTTTCAGACACACCAATCAGATGCAGATTTGGTCTTTTCACATAGTCCCGCATTTCTTGGAGGCTTTGTTCATTTCTTTTTACTCTTTTTTCTCTACACTTCTCTTCTCGCTTCATTTCATTCATTTGATCTTCAATCGCTGATACTCTTTCTTCTAGTTGTTCGAGTTGGTTACTGAAGCTTGTGCATTTGTCACGTAGTTCTCGTGTTACGGTTTTCATCTCTATCAGTTCTTTTAAGATCTTCTCTGCATTGATTATTCTAGTTATCCATCCATTCTTTTTTTCAAGGTTTTTTGTTTCTTTGCGCTGGGTACGTAATTCCTCCTTTAGCTCTGAGAAGTTTGACTGAAGCCTTCTTCTCTCAACTCGTCAAAGTCATTCTCCATCCAGCTTTGTTCTGTTGCTGGTGATGAACTGCATTCCTTTGGAGGGGGAGATGCACTCTGATTTTTTGAATTTCCAGCTTTTCCCCCATCTTTGTGGTTTTATCTGCCTTTGGTCTTTGATGATGGTGACGTACTGATGGGGTTTTGGTGTGTGTGTCCTTTCTGTTAGTTTTCCTTCTAACAGTCAGGACCCTCAGCTGTAGGTCTGTTGGAGTTTGCTTGAGGTCCACTCCAGACCCTGTTTGCCTGGGTATCAGCAGCAGAGGCTGCAGAAGATAGAATATTGCTGAACAGCTAGTGTTGCTGTCTGATTCTTGCTCTGGAAGCTTCGTCTCAGGGGTGTACCCCGCCGTGTGAGGTGTGAGGTATCGGTCTGCACCTAGTAGGAGATGTCTTCCAGTTAGGCTACTCAGGGGTCAGGGACCCACTTGAGCAGGCAGTCTGTCCGTTCTCAGATCTCAACCTCTGTGCTGGGAGATCCACTGCTCTCTTCAAAGCTGTCCGACAGTGGCATTTACCTCTGCCGAGGTTTCTGCTGCTTTTTGTTTAGCTATGCCCTGTCCCCAGAGGAGGAGTCTACAGAGGCAGGCCGGCCTCCTTGAGCTGTGGTGGGCTCTACCCAATTCGAGCTTCCTGGCGGCTTTACCTACTTAAGCCACAGCAATGGTGGACGCCCCTCCCCCAGCCTCGCTGCCACCTTGCAGTTAGATCTCAGACTGCTGTGCTAGCAATGAGGGAGGCTCTGTAGGCATGCGACCCTCTGGGCCAGATGTGGGATATAATCTCCTAGTGTGCTGTTTGCTAAGACCCTTGGTAAAGTGCAGTATTAGGGTGGGAGTTACCCGATTTTCCAGGTGTTGTGTGTCTCAATTTCCTTTGGCTAGGAAAAGGAATTCCCTTCCCCCTTGCGCTTCCCAGGTGAGGCAATGCCTCGCCCTGCTTCAGGTCTCGCTGGTCGGGCTGTACCCACGGACCAGTGCCAACTGACACGCCCCAGTGAGATGAACCTGGTACCTCAGTTGAAAATGCAGAAATCGCCCGTCTTCTGTGTCGCTCATGCTGGGAGCTGGAGGCTGGAGCTGTTTCTATTTGGCCATCTTGGGTGTGCCCCCGCATTTTAATATATTAGGACAGAAGACAAAGCATGGAGTTTGCTGTCACATACCGGCTCACCTTGTGCCAGGCTCTGGCTAGTTGTAGGGTGTAAGAAATACCTTAATTTGGCTGTCTTGGGTTCTCTGGGGAAGCAGGCAAGTTTTACATCACTTAATACAATCCTTATTTTTGATAGCATCAGCCTTCTTTCCACGGCGTGCTGAGCCCAACCAGGAGTATTCATCGCCTTGAGGTGCTCCCTTTTCTAATTCCTCAGGTGTGACTGCTGAGGGGCTTCAAGCCATCTTCAAATCTTGTGGCTGCTCCTGGCTCAGTATGTGAATAAAGACAGCAGGGAGACTATTGCTATTGTTTAAATCACATAAGGGTGCCACGCTTGTGAGCCTATGGAAAGCCTCAGCTTGACTATAAGCCCACAGGAAAGTCCATGTGAGAGAGGAATACAAAGCGGGTGAGGTATATCTGCTCCGTGGGTGTGAAGTGCCAACCACACACTGCGACCTGGGCAGCCAGTCCTGACAGGTGCAAGAGCACCTTAGCCTTAGCCCAGGGCTCCATGGAGCAGTGGAGGAAGTTGCCACTATCCACTCTGCCCTGACTGGCGGGCCTCTGCTCCCAGCGCCCATCACAGCTGTTATTGACATAACTAAGACCATGGAATAGGGTTTGAATCCAGGCTCTGCCCTCTATGATTCCTCACCTGTAAAATGGACTAGTGTCTAAGAGAAAATTGGACCTTCAGGTAAGCAAAAATAATTTTTTTAAATCACATCATTTCTTTGGGTATGTAGATAAAGCCTCTTCTACCAAAGGAGTCCCAGCAAGATCAGTGACTCAGGTGTCCCTCTGTGGTGAATGCCACATGTAGTCCTCCCCAAACGAGGTCCACAGTGGGAAGCAAACCAGCCTGGCCCTGGTTCTCCACTGCTCTCAGGCCGAAAGCAGCTTCTGAGCTGAGCCTCAGCAGGAGTTCCTGGGCCCTGAGAAGCATCCCTCAGGCACAGACTTCATCCTAGCAGTCACAAGAAACTGTCAGTAGTTGATAGTGTTTACCTACAAGAATTGTCATTACATACAACTCAACCTACTATTTGATGATTATCCATCTCCATCCTAGACTTTATGCTCCATGAGGGCAGGGATTTTTGTGTATTTAGTTTACTGCTCTAATGTCCGTGTTTAGAATAATGCTGGGCACACAGTAAGCCCTTAATAAAAATTGACAATGTAATTTGCTTTGTAATAAAATATTTCTAAACCACAGTGCCCATGGAGGAAATCAGTAAAATAACTGAGATACCAGTCAATAAGAATGAAATGTGTCTGCAAGAAAGAAAATGGAGACCTTGGGTGGTTGATGTATCCTGTTCTAGGCCTGTGAGCCCCGGGGTTTAAAAGCAGTCTTGTGCCCTGAATTCCAAATGGGCTTGATGATACTAATAAAACAATTAAAATCAATAATTTCTTCAGTGGGCATATCAGACTAAGGCAAGAGAATACAGTAACAGATACGAAGTTTGCTGGAGACTTGGAATGGTTTTTCTGGTACTCAATTTGGAGTACACTCAGGGACTATCAACTTGGTCATAGGTTACGTTCAGAGGCCAAATGGAAGGTAAAGGATGATTTGGACTGGGTTTCACATGACAGCTGAGCGAGAAAATGGTCCGTCTGCTCTCCCTTTGCAGCTATTAAAAAAGCAGTTCCTGAAGTGAGGCCACCCTCTCTGGTAGTCTCTGGGGCCCTGCCATCACCTTGCCCCACTGCACTGTTGTTTTGGGGGTGTGTTTGTGTGTTGTGAAGGGCAATGGAAAAAGGAAGGGACTAGGGCTGTGGGCATTTGTTTTCTTCTGCCTGGCATCTCTACCTGATTCAAGACTGGGTCGCAGCAAGCACAGCTAGGAGGAAGAAGAAATGTGGGGAGAATGACACTGGCCAGCCACCAAAGACAACACAGCCACCATGGAAAGAAGTCATAAGTCACCTGGAGGGGTGGTCACCTCTGCCATGGCTCAACTTGACAGAATGGTGCCCTAGAAGGTAACAATTTTCATAACCTTAAAAGACATCCTCAGCCCCGTGTTCTAACAGCCTCATTGTACCAAGGGTTTAGAAGACATTAGCATCTGTGGGCAATGGGCGGGTCACATGATTCAACCTTATCTGTAGAGGAAAAAAATGAAAAGCTGATGGTCGGTCACTTGGACGGCCCAACAGGTGCCACCTCCAGCTGGAGACAGAGCCTTGACAACCTCACCAATGGTCATAGTATTGCATTGGGATAGCTGGTGCTGGCCCTCCCAATCCGCTGGGCACCAGCCATCCCAACGCAGCACCTGCCACACCCCTCTGCCATTTTCATATTTTCCTCACAGAAGTTTTATCTACCTGTGCAGGAATCTTCAGAGTTTCTTTGGGGAATCTAAACATGTGGTTTGCATTTAACACAAATAATCGGACTGGGGATCTGTGAGGGCAGAGGCTACATTTTATCACTCTGTTCCCAATGCAAATGCAGGAAACATACCAGGAAAAGCCAAGTCACAGTCCTGATTTCCTAGCAACATTTTGCACTGACTGTGATCAGACCAGTCACAAATTTATGTCTTAGGTAAAATTTTAAAATACTGCCCTGGAATCAAATAATGGGATATCAAATACTTTTAATGAAATCCCGTAGGTGGGAAGAAAAGCATTTCCATAGTCCTGCCAGTCCCCCAGTCTGGGGAAGGCTGGATATTGCCGAACACAGTGAGTATTTCACTGGGTCTGAAGGCGACCACATCAGTCTTTCACAGTGAGGGATGCTAGGAATGGAGGAGCCAAGTCTGAACCACAGCTTTTCAGTTGGTGAAGAAGTGGGACAAGGCTCCATGGTTGTTTCACAGCCTTCCCCTGGCTACCCTCCACATCAGTCATGATTGCTACCCTCCTTCACTACCTGCTGGCCAATGGATGGGACTCAAGGTTTCTTGTCTTTTTGGGTCACCAACCATCTGTACAGAAAAAGGCCATTTTTCCTGCCTGAAAAGTGAGCACTACAGGCTGGCTCTTGTTCCATAGAGTAACTGTCTGAAGAAGCGAGTCTTTAGACACCACACTCGCACTTCCCCGTCACACAGGCTTGCAGACTAAATATTAAAGACTAGACCTCAGCTTGCAAAGGAAATTCTAAGAACAGAAACAAAAGAAGGTCACCTGTTACCACTACCAGCCATCTGTGGAGAAGCCACCACTGAGAGAGCCAACACTCAGCACCTTTACTAAGTCGAAATCAAACAGATATTCCACAGCTATGAAATATCTGAACGTCTCCGGAGACAGTTCACAGCAGACAATTGACAGCAGATGTAAAGTACCTCTGATCAACGTGGGCCCCACTTAGGAAGTTCCTGAGCGTGTCCACGGACTGCATGCCATTTGCTTGCCTTCACAGAGCATTTATGGGTGGCCATGGCTGGGTTATAGGAGTGGAATGCTGTAGGGTTTCAGAGGCTGGTGATAGTCAACAATCTGGTCACACTACACACATCACCCTTCCTCGGACAGGGGCCTGTTATTCACAGTGACCCCTTGGATGCTCACGCATCTGGGCATACTCTCCCTCATTCCAATGCAAATGTTGCCTCCACGGGAAATGTTTGTCGCCACTTCCTGCCACATGGTTGTTCTCGTTGTGTTCCCACCTCCTACGGATGTCCCTCTTGAGCTCTTTCTCACTTTTAAAAATTTATTCAATAGCTGTTTACTGAGGGCGTTACTCTCAACCCTGATGATACAACAGTATCGTAGTGGGACTCAGACTCTTGAAGCAGAAAAGCTTTGGTATCTCCCATGCCCAGCGCACTTTGTGACACTTTTTAGGAACTTGGTTATAGGTTAGAGGTTAATTAGAATTGATACTAATTCTAATGAGACATCACAACTTTGCCTTAACATTCAATGATAAACCTGCTAGGTGTATCACACAGCTAGGTCAAGAGTTCATATTCTGTCTTTCAAATAGCCAGCCACTGGCCCTTTAGGAACACAGCAGAAGACCATCTAACTATTAAACATCAATTTCTTTTATAACATTTTCCTGAAAAAAATAAAAAATCCCTCTAGTGTTTAGTGTTGGTCTGCCCTGTGACTCAGAGAGCTGGGGAATCTAGCTAAGTCTGAGCCGCAGCCTTCGCTGACCCAGCACAGCTCACTACAGCATGATGCCCAAGGGCTGGCCGGCCACTAAGTTGCTTCCTGTATTCCATCTGACACAGCTTAGACAGCATCCCAGGCTCTTCAGGGGCACAGCTTCATAAAGTACTGATGGTACTAGAAGAAAGGCAAACTGACAGGATAGTTATTCTCATATGAATTTAAGATAATCAGCCAGTGCTCTGCCTCCCGATGGGAAGCCTCACTGGCTTTTCCTCCTTGGTGTTCTTTCCTGTTCCCTCTTTACCTTTCCAGTCTAAACACGGGGGTGCCCAGGGTTCACTCCTTCCTCCTCCTATCTGCATTCCCCTCCTGATCGCAGTTGGCCCCATGGCTTTAAGTACTACCCCAAGCTGAGTTTTCATTTCCAGTTTTGAACTCCAGATGTGCATATCCAGCTGCCTGCTTGGCCTCCACTGGGATGTCTAGCAAGGCACTTGAAAATTATGTGCAAACCAGGACTCTTGATTTTCATTCCACACTCAAAACGTGTTCTTCACCTTGTCCACCTCATCTCAGCAAATGAGAGTTCAATTCTTAGACATGTGCAGGTGGGAAACCTTGCTATCACCTTTGACTCCTTTCTCAGAAATCCCACGTTACTCTATCGGCAAGCCTGTGGGCCTTCATTCTAGCTGTTCCCTTTGCCTGGAATGCTTTCTCCTATACCCATATGGCTAACTCCTCTGTCTCCTTCAAGGCTGTGGTTAAATCTCCTCAATAAATCCTATCCTAACTCTCTTCAACATTCCCTCTCACTATTCCAGCACACCCCAGCCTCTTACCCGGGCTACACCTTCTCCTGGCTCCTCTACCCTATTGCACACCACCTTTTAACATACTATATAGTTTACTTACTTTGTTTATTGTCTGCCCCCACTAGCTTGAATGTAAACTGCATGAGGACAGGGAACTTTGTGCAGTTTGTTCTTTGTGTCCCAACTGCCTAGAACAAGGTCTGACATGTAACAAGTGCTTAGTAAATATTCACTGATTGAATGGATGAATGAAAAGATAAGGTGATGTGATTATATTACATTTTTAAACAAAGCCATTGTAGAAAGTTCTTGACAAATTTTTGAAATGGCTGGAGGAAAAGCTTCACTTTGCACTTCTGGCCAACAGAACGCCAGCCACACAGTTACTACTGAAACACATGTGCAGACCAAACCACAGGACTGGTCTTTTGCATAACTGCCTGCACTGAAAACCTTCCTGGCTACAGAAAATAGCTGGTTGTTAGGAAATCACATAGAAAAAAGTAGTCACTTGATTAAATGTAATACACTTTCAGGTATCTAGAGACCAGCCTGAGTCTAGGCTCAGATCTCTGAAATTGTTTCCAGCCTGGCCCGGCTGCAGCATGGACAGCTGCCAAGACAGGCCGTGGCTGACCTGTGAGAGCTGGCCAGGCACTGGCCGGGAGAGGAGCAGCACTCGGGAGAAGGACGGGAAAGGACAGGTGAGAGAAGACAAAAGATATGCGGGGGAATGAGGTGATCCGCGGCCACTTGTGAAAGAGGCAGGGTGGTACTTAGCAGCAGTGTGAGCCTGGAGAACGGAAACCACCACTGTGAAGGTACCAGCACTGTGGGCAGAGGATGCACAACTGTTCTGCAGCCCAGGGAAACGCCCACTCCTCCTGGCTGCATCGCAGATCAGCCTCTGAGGCTGGGGGATGAGTCTTCCTGTTCCCAGTAGATGTTTAGAAGTCAGGCCAGCTGTCTCGATCAAGTGTACAACAACTGGGACTGAGTGATAAGCAACATCACTGTGTGTGGTTAACGCTCATCTGTGTGCTTCCCTCTCTTTTCTGTCTACGTTTTTAATCTTTCCCCAAGTCATCTTCCATGCTGATAGTGGGAAGTCATTCTGGCAGCCCCTAACAGCTATTTGTAGGTCAGCAACTGTTGTTAAGTGGAGACATTTTCTCTTTTACAATATCCCAAGGCAAACTGTCGGTCTGAAGGCTGTGCTTTGAGGAGGGCTCATGTATCAGACCACATCCAGTTCCCTCGCCACTGAATTTGCCATTAAGATATACTCTTCCAAAGACCACAGTGTGAGCCTGCAGATTTCCCATGTGCAGGGACTCTGGAGACACTGCAGTACTGATCCTCGCTCACCAAGACAAGAGACACCCTACTTCAGAAGAAAGAGACATACATGACACAATTCAGAATGAATTTCATGGGTAAAAATAATAAAAAGTGGATAACTATCTGGAAAACTATCCAGTAAAAAAAAAACAGAAGTCTCACTGTGACACAGATGCACTTGTCCCATTATAAAAAGCACTGGTCCCAAGACAGGCTGGAGGCCTGAACTGCGATTCCACTGGAAACGCGCTGACCGTGGTAAGGAGTGTTCCTATTCCTCAGTTTCTATGACTCCAGCCCTATCCCCAGCTACACTCAGTGCCTCTTACGCAGTCCCCTACACATATGGCAGTGTCGACCAGCTTTACGTGCCATTTCTGATGCCCATTTCCTTTCTAAGCGTCACTTCTTTGGAAGAACCTTCTGGAAAGGTCTTCTATAGTAAAAATGATAGATTCCAAGTAAAGATGAAATGGAGGTGAAACTATAAACACCTTCCCCCAAATTTATAATATACATTCACAATGGATACTTAAACTCGTGTTGGAAGTTCGTAAAGGTGATTAGAACCCTTTAATAATCATGAAGATAATTTACACTAACAATGGCAGCATTTCATCCTTGTTGAGCACTCTGTGCTAGACATTGGTTAAGCACTTTAACTATAACTCATGCAGTCCTGATAGCAATCCTATGAGGTTGATATTATTAATGTCATTTGACAGATGAGGAAACTGAGGCACAGAAGGGCTAAGTAGGGTTACACAGTTAACGGCAGGACAGGGAACTCAAAATTAGAGAATGTGGCTCGAGTCCACTTCCTGAGCCTTATGCTAGACTGCTGTTTTACTGCAGACCAGAGACTAACTTCCAAGACAAAAACATTTGTCCAACTGAAGAGGGGAGACTGATATGCACTCAAAAGCTGACTTAGTTATATCTACGAGGATGAGAGAGCAGGTGATAAGGAACCATTATCAAGTGAGAAACCACAGGAGTGCCGTGAGGAGTTATGGAGGGGGAAAGACTGCACCAAAACAAAGGTTGCCTAATGTCAAGCAGGTTGACTTGCTAATCCTATTGCAAAACAACAGCAAGATAAAGAAATTCCATCCCCACTATCTCTTCCATTTGATCTGAGTGTCACCAACCTTACCGAAGCATTAGATGCCACTTTGGAATGGCTGCCCTTGGTCCAACCAACTTCTAGAAAGAAGCCTAGTGAACAGGTCAGAACAATTTAAGGTTCACTATGATGTGAACCTTGTACAGAATGTGGAACACCTGTGTGAGCAGAAAACTGCAAACAGCAACAAACCCACTGGACCAGAAGAGGAAAAAAAAAGATCTAAGCAGTAAAATCAACTGACAACTTTAGTTTTTGCTCAGATCTTGTATGCTTGGGAACCATCTGAAATTACAGATCCACTCAGAAAAATAATGCCATCCACAAAATGATCCATAAAAAAACACATCCAAGAAAGCCATCTGTAGCCAATTAGACAAAATCGAGCAATGAGCATCTCAGTCCCAAATCCCTCCTCCAGTAGCTCAGGCCACTGTTCAGCCATCTCGCCTCCTCCAAGCAGCCTTTCTCAGTTCACAGAGCCGATGATCTTTGTCTTGCCTGACTGCCTCCTCACCCCTGAATCCTTGCACCACTATCTGTGATCCAGGGGGTGTTAGTTACACACATAGCATTGAGGGATCTGCTTATTCCTATGTCTGCGTGCAGGGGAAGCTGCTCGTAATCTCAGGCATCTGGCTCTCGTGAAAGCTTGCTTAGAACAACTGTAAACACCAGAGGGTTGGGGGGAAGCAAGATCTCTTCCTTCCACCCAGGAAGAGTTCTGGTTCTGTACCCTACAAGCCCAAATGAAATTAGCAAAGGTATTCAAGCCTGCTTGTCTTCCTCAGATACCAGATGGGCTGCTATCTTCAGTACCAAAACTTCAATTAGCCACTCAGAGTCTGGGGCACTTAAACAGTATTTCTAAATAAAAGTAATATAACAAAGTAGGAGTTATAACATGAATCACGAATTTCTGCCCAATCGTGACCACTTTTGGTTAATCTATACCTTTGCCCATTCAGGTTTTTCAATGAAAACTTGTTCAAAGCCCAAGTAGAATTTGATTTCAGTGATGACCAGTTCTGAAGTGATTCTTCAAATGATGGCTCATCAGTTATTTATGCCATAACTGTCTAGGAGGGCTGTGGGTCTATGTCACAATTGAGACTTAATGGCAATCGTTAAATCCAAACGCCTGTAAATTTACAGCTGGGGCTAGAAGAGACTAATGAGTGGTTCCACAGATACGTGCCTCTGTCAGCGAACATCCATTTACTGAGCATCTACTATGCACGAAGTGGGTTCCACTCTGAACACCAGAGGTAGAACTGAAAAGACACGTTGCACCCTTGTGGGGCTTCCTTATATTCTGAAACAGTGGCTTTTACACTTCCTGGATTTGACAGTCCAGAAAAACTGTTGGGAGGTCAACATTTTTTATTTTGCTAATAAGGACACTGAAGATAGCCTTTATTGTCTCCTCTCATCATTTCATAAAAGAGTATTTTAATATAAGAAGGGTGAAGGATGTAATCGGAAAATAAAGGGAAGTTCTTTGAAGTGAATACATTCGGCTTGATGAAATGTTACTACACTTACCAAACTTCCTTGATTTTGCTGTGAAATGGTAGAAGCCTTAGCACAGAGTGGACCAGCACTCGTTCAAAGGAAGCAACTTCTGGCTGAGGGCCCTTCTGCGGGGTAAGAGATGGGGGAGTGCAGAGGGTACCTGTGTTAAGATGTGGACACCTTTCTAAGAAGCCTATTTATTTACTGTGCAAGTATCAAGATACAGGGTAAGGAGGCTCTGAGTCTCTTTGGAGTCTAGGTCCAAACTTGTTTTTGTTGCATCTCATTTTGTGTTTTAAGTTTTAAGAGACGAGGTCTCACTATGTTGTCCAGGCTAGTATGCAGTGGCTATTCACAGGCGTGATCATATTGCACTACAGTCCCAAACTCAAGTGATCCTCCTGCCCGAGTAGCTAGGACCACAGGCATGAGCCTACGTGGCTTACTCCATCTCATTTTAAAGTTTCAAGAGTTTGTGGACAAGCTAAACCAGCTTAATGTCGACATTTAGTAACTCATTTAGTTCCAGGGGCCAGATCAGGAACAGGAAATCAAAGGGTTTCCTGGCAATAAAAGGGTTTTTGTGAATGACTACAGCATCTTTGAGAGCAGATATCTACATGTTATTTTAGTACATGATCAATAATATTAGAAGCTTTAACCAGTAAGATTTTCAGAGACAAGCAAGAGAAAAAGGGAAGGAACTGGTTATTTTCAAGTTGTCAATTAAAAACAAAGAAGCTTGCATTAATGCTTTTGCTGTTTCCCCAGAGAAATCTAGTAGGATATCCATTTTCTACTAAAAATACTCCCATGATATTATAGTTGGCAAGAAAAACACTCTCCGGGTGGAGAGAAGATGACAGATGAACATAAATAGAATTCTTTAGAAGACAATCACAGCACAGTTGTCATAAAAAGATCTTACAACCAAGGTCCCCAAAGGAAGTTTCTGTTATAATTACTTGAAATTAATGGCCATCAATTAAAAATTGTCTGATGCCCTTAGGATACATGGAGAAACAATCTAGAAGAAAGATGCAGTTTCTCCATTGTTGAAGCCTCCCTCTTTCTCAGCAATGATTCCTGTTTAAAAGCAAATTACTTCCGCTAGCAGTTTTTAAAGCCTTAACTCTAGAACTGTTGAAATACATCTCAACAAACTCATCTAGCCAGATGATTCCTTCCCGTCAGTTAGTGATGAAGCCTTACTTCACATTCCGGGTGAGAAGCTGTTTGTTAACTGGCTTATATGCAACTGGAAGAACTTTATGAAATACATTCTCCACAAGTTATTCACCAGACAGGCAGGATTATGAAAGACACAGCTCCTGCTTGACTATAACCAAAATACACTGATAATTCAAAACAAGTTACTAAAATAAAAAAGCTGCAAAATGTAATGTGTAACAGAGTAAAAGGCACTTTGAAAAAACATAGTTACTAAGGTATGGAATTTCTAGGACAAGTAAATTTCTTGCCCGTTGAGGTCTTTGGGTGCAGATAATGTTAAATAATTCCTACTACAACAAACCAGGCACTGTCTTTTCAACACCAGATCCCTGAACTTGGCCTCTGTCACTCTGAACACACAGCCACTCTGCATTTTGAGTTGAAATTACTTAAGAGTTGTGTACATGTATTTGTACTGATTCTTAAAGCATTTTAATATTGGCTTTACTTTCTCTGTATGTGTAGTTTTAATCTGTACTGCTGGCTGTCTTTAAAAGAAAAAAGTTGCTGGCCATTTAATAAAGCTACTGGGAAGACCATCTACAATAAATGAGCTCATAAATGTGGCTGACTGTGCTGTAGGACAGTTCTTCATAGCAGATGCAAATTACTTTCGAAGTGGCTTTATAGCTTAAAAGAATACCACCTTTGCATTAAGCCCCTAAAACAGAGTGCCGGAACTGCTCATGTAAATATTCAGAGCCATGCTTAAATGATTATCTGTTAATGTCATTTGAACCTAGATCATCCATGGCTCTGTGATAATTTATGTCTACAATTAAGTAGTTGCCATGGCAAACCACTTTCACATTTTATTTGCATATCAACTGCTGTATCCGAATTTTAAGAGAGTTTGCAATTTACTTCCAGACTTTCCAACTCATTCTTTAAAAACAGGTCCCCATCTTGGGCAGGTGCAGTGACTCATGCCTGTAATCCCAGCACTTTGGGAGGCTGAGGCAGGTGGATCACCTGAGGTCAGGAGTTCGAGACCAGCCTGGCCAACATGGTGAAATCCCATCTCTACTAAAAATACCAAAAATTAGCCAGGTATTGTGGCAGGTGCCTATAAGCCCAGCTACTGAGGAGGCTGAGACAGGAGAATCGCTTGAACCCGGGAGGCAGAGGTTGCAGTGAGCCAAAATCAAGCCATTGCACTCCAGCCTGGGCAATAAGAGTGAAACTCCGTCTCAAAAAAAACCAAAACAACAACAACAACAAAAAAAAAAAAAACAAAACAAAAACAAAAAGAAAACCAGTTCCTGTCTCTAGATTTACTAAATTAATACCTGCTTGGCCCACTTGCTTTTCAGCAGTCATTTTTTAATTTAATGATATGGTTGAATTATTCATTCCCTTTATATATTATTTATTTTATATTTCTTTTGCTTCTCTGTGGTACAGTTTATGAAATGATGACTCTCTAATACAGCCTGGGAGCAGAACTCAGGAAGTTGTAGACCTGCGTCTACAGGTCTCTGCACATAGCAGGCACCCAATAAAAGTGCCTAGGACTGAAATTGAATTCTGACCTGCCTTCTCACAACATGTCTGCATTTGTTTTACCTTTTTACCAAGGGACTACTAAAGGCTGGTGAATTAGGAAATGTGTCCTATCAGTGGTAAGGTTAAACTGTTCAGACACGGAACTGTTGGACCTGACTTCTGGTGGAGCATCGTCTGTCTGGAGAGCCAGAAACCAAGAGCCTCCCTTTGGCAGCCAGAGGTCTTCAGGGCCTTATGCTCACCAGGAAGAAAAGGAAGGGCTGTTCCTTCTATTCTCCCCATGCCTCTTTGAGGGTGTTCTGAAGGTGGGCAACCAAGGTCACACCACCCCAGAGAAAGCCCAGTGACTTTTTCTGGAGTAAAATTCTGAGGCAGGGCTCCGTGTGCGCCAGGCATCTCCGTCCCTCTCCCTGTGCTTCCCGATCCCCTGTTCTGATTTCTCTCCTCTCAGTGGCTGACCTTGTCTTTTGGGCTTGGGAGTGAGTAAGTAGGGCATGAGAACAGTCATGGGGTTGGGCTATGGTCCTAACCTTGCTGCTTAAGGTAACTTTTTACCCTGTGTAAAAAGCAGTGAGAATACCAAGTCCTGGAGAGTGATCAGCTGCATTTCATATGCCGGCCCTTCCACCCACCAGATTTATGACGAAAGCAATTCCATAAGCGGCAAAGGCAAAATCCCCACTTGTCTGTCCTGGCTTTTCCTTTTATTGCTTTTTTTCATGTTGTCCTCTTTCACCCTCAATCATCGCTCACTTCCAAGAAGGCTGAGCCTGCACACACCAGGCCCTTCACCGCCAGCACCATTCCCACGACCACACCCTTCACCGCAGCCCTGCAGAGGCAGGGTTCAGCCCCAGGGCAATCTATCTGGTCAGACTGGTGGGGCAGCTTGCTCAGGCTGTCCTGCTGGACTGAGACCCATGCAGACAGAGGGCTGGAGGGAGTAGAGAGTGTGAGAGCCAGCCCAGCATAAAGGGAAGACTGGAAGATAGCAGGCAGCTGGCCGGTGGCTCATGCTCATGGCGGTCCCTGTGGAATAGGCCCAGCCAGCACAAGTGAGCCAAATCCTGAGCTCAGTTTAATGGCTTCAGTCCCAAACCTGAGTCACTGGGGATTCCATGGACTTCTAAGAGAACCCTACACGCATTTCCAAAAACAAACTGCTTGATGTTGTCATGGAAAACCTGGATCTTTGCATTCTACGGTTTCACGATGGATTATATCCAGGTCACGACCTAAGGAAGACAGCCGGCAAAAAGCCAACCCTGCTGGCTGATCACCGGCTTTTGTAACGAATCCCAAAGGGATGCGAACCGATGTGTGCTGCTGGCTCTGCCAAGTCCTTGGACAAGTTCTCACCTCAGAAGACCAATCAGCCTGTGGTTTACTCCGCCAGGAGGCTCTAGGAAGCCACCTGCAATCAACATTCAATGGCTAGAAGTTGCCTCCAGAAGGCGAAGGAATGGAAAATGTGCATGTCAGAGGAAGGGGAGTGGGAGGAAGGAGCTCTTTGTTTTCCTGTCAATTTGACTACTCTCTCCTGCTTTTTAAAAAAATGATCTGAGGACACCCCTGGTTACATCAAAGCCACAGGACTGCTGTGCGCCCTGAGCTCCAACACAGGCAGGCTCTTAAGGACAGGGAAGGACCCTACACACTGTATTTGTGTTTGATTTGAACAGAATAAGGTCAATTCTAAAAGCTACAAGATATCCCTGTTCCTAAGAATGCAACAAATCCGGGAAACATATAATATACTAAAACTTGCCAAGAAAGCAGAAATACTTTGATAATGATTCTATAGCTACCATTTATTATTTACTGTGTGTTAAGCACTATGCTTAAGCCTTTTTATGTAGCATCTAACTTAATCCTCAAAACAGTCCTGAGGTATAAAGTATTATACCCATTTTACAAGTGAGAAAACTATGGCTCAGAAAAGTGAGGCAAATTGGTCTGTGTTTCAAAGGCACATTCAGGTGAGGCTTGACCCCTCATTACTGCGTGAGTGCTGAACATCAAGGACACGTGCACAGTATTTAGAAAGTATCAGCCAGATGTCCACCATTAGGCCAGACCCTGAAGGCAGATCCTGCTATCTGGACTCACGTAACAGGCAATAGTTATATTTCATTACTGTTTAAGTTAGCCCAGAGTTTGGGATTTCCACTGAAGTAGCAGATTCTTTCACACCCGATTTCTAAACTCGGACAAGATTTTGATTAATTGTGCTGTGTTTTTTATAGACAGTGAAGGCTACACAAGCCGGTGGCCTATTTATATCTTAAAATTAGGTATAGCAAAAGAATATGCTTACGATCATTTTTCATCCAGTCACATTTTTGCCAAAATGTAAGGTGTAAGAACAAACACAGCCTGAGTATATTTCTAAAGAATCTTTTTTGTTGCTCTGGCAATGGGCTCCTTTCTCACCATTTGTTTCAGTGTTGAAGAGATCCAGGGCTGAGGGAGACGGGGCATAGGGAGAGAAGAAGCCGATGCTCACAGCTGCAGCAAGTCCTTGCTGAGGCTGGGGCTGACCAGAGGCTATCACAGATTGGCCAACGGGAGAAAGCCAGCCGGCCAGCCCTTTCGGATGCCAGTGTGGCAACGTCCTCAGCCACGGATGCAAGAACCACAGTGCCCCTTACACTGGCTTGAAGTGCATGATGAGACCTCCGATAGGGGAGAAAGCGCCCACTGAGTATCCCTTGCAGGTGTGACCCCCAAACATAAGAAGTATAGCTCAGTCCCTCTTTTTCATGATTTCTTCTCTGAAGGGTGATGCTAGGCTGGACAGAGAAAAGAAACCAGTTATTTCCTGCATTTCAGCACTTAGATCAGTGGCTCCTAGACAGCAGTCAAACTATGCAGGAATCTCTGCCTCCTGCCAATTTAAAATTCTGAGTAATTTAAGCATTTTTGAGATGCTGCATAAGTAACAGGCATAAGGAGGAAGTTAAAGCTTCTAGACTGGAAAGAGGCAGAAGATCAGCACCAGCCCTCAGGAGTGCTCCTACTTCTTTCTCCTCAACCCTCCTCCCAGAGGCCTTGTGCAGACAGAAAAGTAAGAAAAACTCATTGGAGGCCAGGCACAGTGGCTCACACCTGTAATCCCAGCACTTTGGGGGCGGAGGTGGGTGGATCACTTGAGGTCAGGAGTTTGAGACCAGACTGGCCAACATGAGGAAACCCTGTCAATACTAAAAATACAAAAATTAGCCGGGCATTGTGGCGGGCGCCTGTCATCCCAGGAACTTGGGAGGCTGAGGCAGGAGAATCGCTTGAAACTGGGAAGGGGAGGTTTCAGTGAGCCAAATCATGCCATCGCATTCCCACCTGGGCAACAGCGTGAGAATCCGTCTTAAAAAAAAAGAAAAGAAAAAAGAAAAAAAACTCCCTGGAGCGTTCGAATACCGGAGAGCCATACTAATCTTTGTGCAATAATAACACCATGCCATTAATGTGAGGCACACGAGAGTACCAGAATGTGTTGGACTAATCCACATTCAGAGATGGAATTCACTCAACTAACACCTTATTATACACTGCATGTAAATAGTCTTGAAGGATACTATGCTTTGCTTCTGAATGACTGCCAAAGATAGGTTTAGTGTTATGGCCCAAGATGTCCCACCCCTTCCAGTAAATGGCCACTGGTTTACTGGAAGATAGTGGGATCATCAAGTTTCTCAGGATAAGAAGCACCCCTACATGACAAACCAGGAGTCTCATCTACATACCAGCAAATCAATAAAGCCCATAATAAAGGCATGAAATCATCAAGGATGTACAAATACAACAGAGCGAGGGAACAGTAAACAGAAATCCTTCTCTCTGGTCAACGAGGGCTCTTCAACAGGATTAATAAATTGTGTGTGCTGACTTCCCTTGAGCTACATGTTTGACTCTTCAAAAGCCTTCAGTAACATTTATCTGCAAAAGTTTTAAGATATACACATGCATTCATACACACACACACACACACACACACACACACCCCTGAGGCACCTTGTGTCCAAGGAGAATAAAGCAGGGACATTTCTCTGATAAGAAAATGATGGGCCGGGCGTGGTGGCTCAAGCCTGTAATCCCAGCACTTTGGGAGGCCGAGAGGGGCGGATCACGAGGTCTGGAGATGGAGACCATCCTGGCGAACACGGTGAAACCCCGTCTCTACTAAAAAGTACAAAAAAACTAGCCAGGTGAGTTGGCGGGTGCCTGTAGTCCCAGCTACTCGGGAGGCTGAGGCAGGAGAATGGCGTAAAACTGGGGAGGCGGAGCTTGCAGTGAGCTGAGATCTGACCACTGCACTCCAGCCTGGGCGACAGAGCGAGACTCCGTCTCAAAAAAGAAAAAAAGAAAATGATGACTCAGTCTTGAAACCCACCTTTAACATTTCTGGGTGGTGAGATGCCAAGCTGAAGGGGACAGACATCTTCAGAAGTGAGTCAAAAGGGGACAAGGAGCTTCACAGAATCAAACTCTAAGCCTAAAAATTCTAAAAGAAGGTCATATTTTCCAATCTTCCTATTTTTCAGAAGGGAGAACGCTGAGACCCGGGGTGGTACATTTATCTCATGTGAAACTGCTATTGAGGAGCAATGCTGAAATACAGAATCCTGGTCTCCCAAATTCCATGAGTGCCTGGGTCACTTGTGGTATGGCTGATCCTGGCAGATGGAGAGATGAGGGACCTGAGACTTGTCCCTTTGGGCCAGAAAGTTTAAGGGGCCTGGTGTCTGGATGGTGTATTCCCCCATGAAAGCAAATCAGAACTAAGGAGCAGGCCCTCTGTCATGTCTCTTGGCCCATTACTCCCCATCCCCCACCTCCACCCTACACAGGGGCCTCCTAAGATTTGAGGAACAGTAAACTTTATCTTATCGGCTGTTTGGGAAAAAACTGTCATTTGATCTGTTTATTTGGAAGCCAGCCCTGTTGAGCTCAAGAGTTTGCTATGAGGCCGGCTAGAGTGAATTCGTTTGGGGGCTGCTGCTTTACTGCCCTGGACACATGGCTCAGTGTATAACTTTATTTTGAAGAATCCTGTGCACACAGCTCTAGAATTTGCTGAGGGATGAATCACCTGTGCCCTTCATTTAGGGTTGTAGGTGGGTAACTTTGTCCTGTTAGAGTCTAGATTAATGTCTTGGTTAAAAAGTAAGCACCTGTTTTCTGAATATCAAAGCAAGAGTCTACTCCTCTACTTCTTTGGGGATGTCTTCAAACTCAGCTGTGTGTTTGTGTGTGAATTTCTGTCACCCAGAACAAGAACCTTGAATCAAACCTAGACAGACTATTATCCCATTGGTTCAGGACCCACCTTTCAAACCCACGCAGGGAAGCCGACAAAAGTGCTGGTAGCGGTGGATGCTTTCCCTGCAGCTCACAACCTTCTCCCTGGGACCGCTGTAAAGAGCTCATCCTTTTCTTTCCGCCCATTTCTAATAAGCTCGTGAGTGAGAAATTCCCAGAAAATGGAAGAGTTAGCTTGCATTTTCTGATCTGAGTGCACAGAACATTCTGTCAGGCTCTAGGAGACAGACAATTTAAACCAGAACCTCACTGAACACACAGCAGCTGATACTAATTCCTTCCCAGCCCCTGTCTTCCCCGCCCAAGCTGAAATCATCTGGGGGCTGGAGCGGAGAGTGGATGGGGAAGCAGGCTTGCTGCTTCTTAATGAGCGACCCCACTTACATTCCTCTTAGCATCGAGTGCTTGCTGAAGGTGGGACTCACGCTTTCCATAATTCCTCAGGGAGTTGCACTGAAGTGGAGAGCATGCTTTTAATTTAATGGGAAACACAAAAAGTAGGAGTAGTTACTCAAACCAAAACCAACACCTTAGACCCCGAGGAAATAAGCAATGAGGAGGACCATGTAACACCAGAGAAGAACAAGCCCGTTTTCTTGTGGGGTAAGACAGGGGAAAGAGGCCCATGCGAGCAGCACACAAACGTCGCCTAGAACGGAAGGGGCAAAGGAAACCTGATTAGAGAGAAAATGGTCTTCTCCAAAACTGGCAGGAAGCAAATGTCCGGTGCCAGAGTGCGCTGCACCGGCAGCTCTCCATCCCTGCATCCCACCGTGCCCGGGGTCCTGCCTTCTTACCTGCAATTCCTTGCAACAGCCCACAGACGTTGAAGATGCTTTTCTTCATGATGCTCTGTACACACATGGTGAAGACGGACACCAAGGCCACCATGCAGAGAATAAAGATTCCCACAGCCAGGAAAATAGCTGTGGCCTGCCAGAAGCCGCTGGCGATCTCGCCGAAGCTCTCGGCGTAGGGCCCGCACAGCGTGTCCCGCTGGAAGTGCTGCATCCCTGGGTTCCGGATGCAGCGGGCGTAGATGCCCAGGGTGGGGTGGTAGGGCTCGGGGGAGCCCCCGCCTGGGCCCGCCGGCTCCGCGCCGCCACCGCTCCTCGCTTTCCCGACCAGCCAGTCTGCGCTCATGAAGGCAATGAGCTCAGCAAAAGCCACTACAATACTCAGCAAGGTCCAGAGCATCGAGCGACAGGTGACAATGACATGACACATATTGATGTTCCAGGCGAAGAAAGAGTCAGGAGTCCACGGAGTTAATCAAAAAAAGAAAGTCGGTGGGGAAGGAGGCTCGGGCGGCCCGGGAAGGAAGTCGCAGCTGCAGTCATTCACTCCCGCCGCCGGCCGCGTTCATGCTGGGGACAGCGCTCCCGGACCCAGAGCACCGCCTGCGGCCTCACCTAGGGGAGAGGGAGGGCGGTTAGCAGCGCCGCAGGCCCCGCCCCGCCTTCCCGCCGCGCAGCGACACAGTCCAAGCCCGGCCCGCGCCCGCAGAACCCTGCCAGCAAGCCCCGGGCCGGCCAGCATGCCAGGCGGTTGTTGCACTCGCTGCGTTTGTTTCAAGTTCTCCCTGACATCACTGCACTCAGAACTCTATGTGGCAGTTAACCTTCTCTCTTGGGAGCGCTATGGAAGGAGGCGGCTAGTGCCAGGTCCTGCTCCCAACCCAGGGAGCACTGTCCCGGTTGCTGCTGCACTCTTAGGACAGGGCTCCCGCTCCCTCATCTTTTACTGGAAAAAGTCAAACAGCACAGGGATCCAGAGTGGAGGAGGCAAGAATGGCAATCAACTCTATTAGTGGATTTTTTTTTTTTTTTTTTTTTTAAAGTTTGCAAGACTTTTTGGCCTGCTGTTTTGGTACGAGGTGAGTTAAGTTTTGCGAAACTTGCACCAAGCGCTTTTGCTTAACAGTAGAGAGTAGCAACACCCCACTTTTATTTCCTGGAAATTAAATTACTAGCAGAGACATGTGTTTGCTTCATAGGTAAATAAGAAACAATCCCATGAAAAAGAATAAACAAAACATTGCTCCCACACCTATATTTCATCCATTTTTCACAGGGTGATTTTTAGACAAAATAATTTACACTAATTAAAACTCAGAGGGAAACAAACCTTAAGAGTTCATGCCTTACTTGGGGAAATTATTTTTAAAAGACATTAATGACCGTTAACTAAGCATCATTACAACTGAGTGGACTTGTTGACAACAGAACCTTGTCTATGAAGAATGCATCCCTTGAATTGTCCCAATTCATCCCATGTGCCTCTGCCTAAGCTTCGATTCACCCCAGGTCTGGAACTCAACGTGCCCATTGTTTCTCATTTCACAGAGGCCTCATTCTGTCCCCAAGGAGGAATGACTTCATTACCAGAAGACATTGCTCCAATGGCTCAAGCCTTCTTCAGAGGAGTCTAGACCCTGAAATGGGGGCCAGCAGTGCTGGTCTGCAGCCCCGTTTTCTGCCCCATTTCAAGGCCAAGAACAATCCCTCAGCTTACATCTGGGCACATGGCCCTGCTCTGAATGATTAGATCTCATTAACCGAGGTCAAGTCAACTCCATGAGAACTGCAAAGAGCCCCCTGGCATGTTGGGAGTGGGGTGAGGCAGGGAGTTATCAAAGAGGAAGAGAAGCGGGGAAATAAGGAAGCCCAGTGTCAAAGCTTAAAATGCCCGTTTCTACACCCTGCACCAGCTGTCTGCCTGCTGGCCGACTTCCTAGTTAGCATGTGATCTACCCATCCCTTGAAACATGATGTATTTTAAAATCCTCATATCATGGTGGTTGCTATACAAGATGCTATTTTGGGGACACAGCTAGTGCACTACTAGGAACATATGCACTTAATTGTCAGGGTGTGTGTGCATGTGTCACAACGCTATGCCGAGCACTGGGTAAGGGAAGGGAGTCCATCAGGTATGGGTTCCAAAGCCAGCTCCAGTACTGACCATGTGCATGTCTAACTTCTCAGAGCTTCCTCGTCTGAGCTGGTAAGGGTAGCCTACCTCACCAGATTATTGCAAGGAATGAACAAGAACCTACTGAAGCACCCACACAGTGCCTGGCAGAGTAAGTGCTTAACAAGTATCAACTCCTTGCCCTCAGAAGCTTTTCCTGTAACATAGATGACACCGTTCAGACAACTATTGTTCTAGTGGAGGTGCCCAGTAGATTACAGAAACCTGGCCACTGCACACAGAAAACATTAAGCACAGGCTACTTAGAGATGGACGAGGTCACTCATGTCTAAACTTTCCTGGCTGCCTTCAAGGGCAGAGTCCTGGTCTTCCTGTTTCCCCACTACCTAACTCAGCTGCCAATCCACCTGGTGGAGATAAATTAGCATTCAGCCAGAAGCTATAGCCTACTCCAACTCACTCATTCTCAGCTCCTCCTCCAGATAGTACCGAATAGAAAGCCTTTTGAGAAAAAAGTTACTGAGGGCTTTAGAGGAGACTGTTTATAATGAAAATAATCATTCTAAAAGAGAACAAGAAAATGAACCAAAAAGACTCCCAGGAGGCCCTGAGAGGCTGCACGTGCCCACCGGGCTCACAAACACTTTGAGTCCACAGGTGGCAATCCCAGCCTGTTGAGTGCTTTATATAAAGCCTTCCCATTTGATTAGAAAACCATTTTAGTTATGCCCAGCCAATCTCTGTCCCATCCCTTTTCTGTTAAATGTAATTTTTCTTTTTCTTTTTTTTTTTTTTTTGAGATGGGGTCTCACTCAGTCACCCAGGCTGGAGTGCAGTGGCATGATCTTGGCTCACTGCAATCTCTCTGCCTCCCCGGTTCAAGCAATTCTCCTGCCTCAGCCTCCAGAGCAGCTGGGATTACAAGCACACATGACCATGCCTGGCTAAATTATTTTTAGTAGAGATGGGGTTTCGCCATGTCGGCCAGGCTGGTCTCAAACTCCTGACCTTAGGTGATCCACCCACCTTGGCCTCCCAAAGTGCTGGGATTACAGGCGTGTGCCATTGCCCCAGCCTGAATGTAATTTTTCAATGAGAACATTCATATTTGTCCTCCTGCAGAACTGCAGAGCTCCTACAACCTCTCAGGTGACTTGTATCTTAATGACTACTCCAGTGTCCACTGCCTGGCCAGCAAGGTCTGCTCAGAGTGAGGAATGCAATTAGTTTGCAGCATCTGAAGAAAAAGGCTGTAAAAGTTCAGGAGAGGAGAAGATGGGACGTCTGGGCTTAGCAAAATGCCTGAGAACTATCTGAAGGCAGGATTGCTTAAGGACCCACATGCTTAAGTTAAAATAATATAGTTCCCTCTCCTTTGTGCTAAAACATTTCCTCATTCACTGCACCAAATTCTCACACCCACACAAGACTGGCTGGGATGAGGGCTTCATTATTCTGTTTTCAGCGGGGGGAAAAGATGCTCTGTTCTCCCTAGTAAGTTTGCTAACTGCTACTCTCAGAGGAACAGTTGTGATACGCAAGGCTGACTACAACTGAGGCTTCCTGGGGGCTGTGATATGGTTTGGCTGTGTCCCCACCCAAATCTCATTTGACTTATACTCCCATAATTCCCACGTATTGTGGGAGGGGTCTGGTGGAAGATAACGGAATCATGGGGGTGGATCCCCCTTACTGTTCTCATGGTAGTGAATGCATCTCACGAGATCTGATGGTTTTATAAGGGCAACCTCTTTTGCTTGGTTCTCATTCTCTCGTCTGCCACCATGTAAGACATGTCTTTCGCCTTCCACCATGTTTGTGAGGCATTCCCAGTCACGCAGAACTGTGAGGAGTCCATTAAACCTCTGTTTCTTTATCAATTACCCAGTCTAGGGTATGTCTTTACCAGCAGTGTAAAAACGGACTAATAGAGGCTGCAAGCAAAGTTCTTAGGGTGGCAGGACAAGGGACCATCTCGAAGTGCAGCAGGGGCCTTCTGCAGTGGTCTGTGCTCTGTGAAGTGTACCAGTTTGGCGAAGTGTACTCAAAGGCAGGTACCTACTGAGACATCTGTATCAAACGGGAAAGAGATCCTCATGACAGAACTCTGTTAACCACCGGGATATGATGCACAGCCCTCCTCGGCCTGGCATCCGTTGCTATTAACCGTAATGCCTGCTTCCACAAAGCCCACTTCATAAACCAGGCCTTCACTGCCATTCTACGTAAACGACTTCTCTCCATGGGCCACTAAATACGTTTCCCTTTGAGAACACCTGACCTTACTATCGCATCCCTGGTGATTGTGGATAATCTAGACAGCCCTCTTGATGTTCAGAAAACGATGACTGGCACAAAGGTGTGCAAAGTAAAGCCTCTTCACTTAAAAAAAAAAAGACAAGTGAGAATCCTGCAGAAACCTACATTAATACCATAGGATAGGGAGCAAAGAGGAGTTTCTAAATGGCTGGTCTGTGGGAGTCAGTCCTGTGTACGGATTCTTCCCAGAGCCCTACTTTGAAAAGGTAGAGTGAAGGTCCTCAGCAGAGCCGAGCCGGGGTTTGTCACTTAAATCCCGGGTCTGTCTTTGGCAGCTTCCTGCTGTCAGCAGGGAAGAAAGTACATGTGAAGCCAGAACCACCCAGTGCCCATCGGCTGGATCACCCGGACAGAAACGCAGGAGCAAAGTTCTTATCTACCTGGAAAGAATAAGGGAAACCGGAAGGACGTCGATCAAGGCGGCATCAAAAAGCTCTCAGTCCCCATCCTGATGGGAACAGCACACCCAAAGAATGAGGCCAGGACAAACAACGTTTCGAAGAACACTACCTTGCTTACTCACCCTGGTTCTGTTTTTCAACTTTATTATGAACGTTTTCAAACATAGATATGAGTTGGCAAGAACAGACAATGAACACCCACATACCCAACACCCAGATTCAACATTTGTTAACATTTTCCCATATCTGTTCCATCAATCTGTAGCATACACACTCACACATTTTCTCAAATATCTGAAAATGAGTTGCAGATGTTTTGACACTTCACCCCTAAATACTTTAGCATACACCTCCTAAAAATAAGGACATTTTCCTATATAACCACAACAAGATTAGGACACTCAAGAGAATGGACAATAATCCCCTTATACCCAAAGTCTAGTTCCTACTAAAATTTCCCTACCCCTGCACTGTTTTTAATAGCGGTTTTCTTAAAACCATGACTCAATCACGGCTCATACATTGCATTTGATTAGGTTCTTTTAGTCAAGGATAGTCTTCCCACCACAACCTATTCCACCCCATCCCCATTATTTTCCCCCTGACATTGACTATTTGAAGACACTGGGCTAGTTGTCCTACAAAATACTCAACAACCTGGATTTGTCGATTTCCTCATGATTTCATTTCAACTTGTTCTCTATCCTCTATTTCAGAGAAACTGGAAGTTACATCTAAAGGCTAGACTGGTAGATTCTTGGCTGATCTCTATTTTCATTCTTGCAGTCTCCCTCAGACACATGAATCCTGCAAGGGTCAGCAATATGGCCTCCATCCCCATTTCTTCTGCAAGGATGAGAGGATTAAGAGAAGTAGAATGTATGTGTTTTCGCCTTCCAAGAGTTGGAAAGACCCTCCAGAGTGCTGCTTCTTAAAGTGTGGTTTACTGGACCATCTCCCAGAGAATGACAGCTACCTGTTTCAAAAAGAACGTTCCTGGTCCCCAACCAACCATTGATTCAAACTTTTTGGGTGGTGCCAGAATCTGCATTTCTCACAAGCTCCCAGGAGAGCCTTTCACAGAAAGTCCACTGTGAGGCAGCGTGGAAAAGGTCGGTTCCGTGGTATTGGCGAAGGGAGGTAAAGAGCAGAGGCAGGAGGAGTGTGGCCTGGCTCAGTCAGGACAGACCTAGGGGCCAGATCACTTGTCCCCTGCACAGCTCATGATGCCTCCCAGGTCACAGGGCCCAGTGACTGTAGGGAAACCAGCTGTTCTCCCAGCTCATCTGTTGTCTGATAATCCTTGTACAGCATGAAACGATCTGCCCAAACATTCAGGTCCTTTTCTTCAGAGGACAAAAGCAGCTTTCAGAACTGGAAGGATAGTGCTGGCACAAAAAGCACAGGACCTTGCATGACTTAAAAAAAAATGTACCAAAGGAGGTTCTGAAACTCTCACTCTGGCCACCCCGTAAAACACACTGACTACAGAAATCCAGACATCTTGATTATATTTAAGAGGACCCAAATGCACTAACAATTCTATTATTCTTTAGGGTACAGTCTTACATGCTCAACACCTCCTGCTTTTGCCAATTTCCTTGGCTCAACTTCCGATCGACTCCTCTTCTCCATCCCACCTCTGACTTCTGGGAAAACTCTGAATCTATGGTTCCCAATTAGGGGCAATTCTGTCCCCATCCCAACTCCGCAGGGGACATTTGGCAATGTCCGAAGGCATTTGGGGCTGTCACAGCTATGGGGGTGGGGGTGTGTGCTACTGGTATCTGGTGGACAAGGGTGCTGCTGAACAAAAATTACCTGGCCCCAAATGTCCGTATCATCAATGTCGAGAAACCCTGCTCTGGGGGCTTCTCACAAAGGGCAATTTTGAATGTACAGGAGCAACTTAAGATGATTTTTAAGATCTATTTTTAAAAGGTCTATTCTGATGAGTATGTCTATAATGTGGACATTCACAATATTTACTAACTTAAATATATTTTTAGTTGTTTTTCTCCATTTTTAAAAAACGCCATGCTAGTTTGGATGTCCAAGATGATAGGATGACAAGGGCCTGGGGCCCTGGAAGCCAGGGCAGACTGACTCAGAACCTCGTGCCTTGAGCCTGTCTTTCCTGGGGTCCTGGGTGGTCTCTGCATCACACGCTAAAATTAACTTCTGTTTTCAGAAATCTCTATTCTGCGAATGGCAAAATGGGGCTCCCCACTCATTGCTGTTACCTTTCTTCACCTACACCTGAGGGGCCCGGACACGGGTTCAGAAAACTAAACGGTTGGCCACACGGCTTCTGCTTCTTTCAGACTTCTCTCCTCCAGAGTCGGGCTGGTCACTCAGGAGGTACTCAGGTGGCCGTGGCCACCCCACATCTCAGGGAATCTCAAGGACCCTACGAGGTAGACCTATAAGATTTTCAGGCTTGCTGATTCTTACCTGACCCCTCTTAAAAGATGCTTCTCTTCCCCTTGAAACTATTGACATTCTCAGCTGCCTGGCAGCCCCTCCCTCCAAACACACCTGAACAAGTCTCTTTTTTCTGGGCATGGAACCCCCAGTGAGCTCTCTGACCCCATGCTCACTGTCAAGTTTGTTGTTTAATGCACTCATCCTGGCCAGTCATAGGTTTCTTTCTTGATGCCAACTCCAACTCCTCCTGTATCCAATTAACCTACCTCTGGGCACCCATTTCTAGAGAGGCCATTTCCCCTCCCATCCTGAGGTATCTGTATTAGTCTGTTCTCATGCTGCTAATAAAGACATACCCGAAACTGGGTAATCTATAAAGGAAAGAGGTTTAATGGACTCACAGTTCCACATGGCTGGGGAGACCTCACAATCATGGCAGAAGGCGAATGAGGAGCAAAGGTACATCTCACATGGCAGCAGGCAGGAAAGCATGTGCAGAGGAACTGCCCTTTATAAAACCAGCAGATCTCGTGAGACTATTGACTATCATGAGAACAGCATGGGAAAAATCCGCCCCTATGATTCAATTACCTCCCATTGGGTCCCTCCCATGACACGTGGGGAGTATGGGAGCTACATTTCAAATGAGATTTGGGTGGGGACACAGCCCAACCATATCAGCGTCTACAGCCAGAGATGGAAGGTCCACTTGTCTGGTCCTGTTTTCTAAATGATTCCTTCTCTTCTAAAGCCCACTTGCATATTTTATGTTTGTTTTCCCTCTATTTCTACAAATGTCTTCATCTAAAAGCTCTTTAGGCAAGTCTTTCTTTATGTGTCTGTCCAACAGGCAGGAGGAGCTGAACAAACCAATCTCTAAGGGAGACACTAAAATCTGATGTAGCCCAGATCCCATAAGCCGGGGTCATATGCCTGTGCCTGTACAGACCATGGGGTCGAAAGCATTTTCAATTTGTTTACATGAAATTAAAACTTGAATTTTAGGAGTTGCCTTTTAATGCCACTGCTTTATAGGAATTTTAAATGAAAGGTGTTTTTCAAGCTTATAATGAATTCTGTGATATTAGGCAAAATATAAGTCTTAAAGTGAACCTCTTGTGTCTTCTTAGGATAAGAGAGTTTTAATTAAGAAAAGTAACAGGCCGGGTACAGTGGCTCACACCTATAATCCCAACACTTTGGGAGGCCAAGGCGGGCGGATCACCTGTGGCCAGGGATCAAGGTACCCAGGGTTTTCCAACTTTCCCTAATGAGAATGCCACATTCGAAACTGTAGAAAGGTTTATACTTTCTCCATTCATTAACTATAGGAATTCCCCAAATATTTAGGATTCATACTACGCTTTGAAAACAGATGGGCTTCAGTGCAGCTTCCAACGAGAAGCACACTCCTCAGGGGAATGTGAGCTTGATGCGCAGCTGCCAGTAGCCCTAGGTACTTTGGAATACAGAATGATCCTTCAACTCTGGGCAGCAGCCTGGCCTGCAGGACTGAGCCGGTGTAATGACTCAGGAATGTGCCAGCTGGGAGGAGGTGGCCCAATGAGTGTTCCTCACTGCGGCCCAGATGAAGTCACTGCACGCTCAAAGTTCAAGATGGTCACAGAAAAACCCCTTTTTAAAAGTCTGAACTCCTGTACTTGTTCATATGATCCCAGTGTCCTCTTTCTGGGAAGAGGGACTTATTATTGTAGCTTCTAACAATAGTGAGGCATAGTAAACAGAGATAAAGTTCAGCTGGATGTCCCAGAAGCAGTGAGTATGTGTCAGGAAACCAGGCCTCTTAAAAACAAAGCAAAAGCCTGGGGCAGAAATGGCTTTAGGTCATTTCTATAAGAGAGGCTTCCCAACTCCCTGTTCCCCAGGTGCTCACCTGAATGGGCTGCTAAGCCAGGTGGGCAGAGGAAGCCTGTCCCATTCCGCGCCCAGTGCTATGGACTCCCAGGGGCTCCAGCTACCTTGCTCCCCAGCATGAGCCAGGCTGGAGAAGATGACCACTGAGAACCCACACAGCCCTCCCTAAGAGAGAGACGCGAGGCAAGAGAGCCTGGGGGAATCCACAGAAGAGAAACTAGACTGGATTTTGGTTAGGTGATAAAAAGGAGCATGTCCCTGGGATGCTGACAGATACTTCTTTGAGGTGGTTAGGACAGACCTCATCACAGCAAACCATTTCTCACAGCCCTGATCACCTGAGGCCTCGCAAGAAGTTCCTTTTCTCTGTACCCCACAAGTGGGTGGCTGATAATTCTGGGTTCCAGTATAACATGGCAACAGCCAGAATCTGCCTCTGGGGAGGATGTGTCAGGCTTCACGAAGGGTACACAGGACAAAACCCCTCGCCTCCACCCCTCCAGGGCAAGGAGCTCATCCAGAAAGGCAGCATGTAAGAATGACTCAGTCTGGAGGCAGACTCTTCATCTGAACCCTGGTTCTACCAGGTCCTCAGTAGTGACCTTAGGTGAAATTGGGCCCATGTTCCTTAGTTCCTGTGTCTGTAAAATGGAGTAATAGCCTACCACATAGGGATGTTGTGAGGATCAACTAAGTTAAAATAAGAATCAAGCTTACAACAGCACTTAGCACATGGCAAGCACTCCATCCGTGTGGACTATCCCCCTGCAACAGGATCCAGCCTCCCCATCCCTTGACCCGGCATAAACATGACCACTTCTGGGGTCGTGTCTCAGGCACTCCTTTTGCCACTTAGATCTTCAGGTTCTGGAGCCCATCTGGCAGGTAGGTAATTAGCCTTTCCTTCAAATACTAATTTCCCCCTGGAAAAGGCGTTGTGTGGCGGAAAGGATGTAACACAGAGCTGGAACGGCTTCAGTGCTATAAATCACGCTCTAGCATTAACTAGCTCTGTGTCTTTGGGCAATAAACGTCACCTCTCTAAGGAGAGTGTCCTCATCTCTAAAGTAGGGGTAAGGAAAGTCGCTGCCACACTTTTCGGGTGGAACACAAAAACTGTGCACGGAGGGTCAGGCATAACTGCAGGTGCCAAGACATAGTAGGAATCATTACTATTACCATCATATTGGTCAACATTCATTTTTCTGCTGTTTATCTCCCCAAGGCCACAAAAACACCTTCTATTATCATTCTAACTCTCTGTAGAAGGAAATTTGTCCAATGGCAAAGTAATAGGCAAGGGAAAAAGACCACTAGGCAGGCAGGCAGGCAGGCAGGCAAACATGGGTCCCAACCCAGGCTCGGCTCTTGGCTAATGGGTGTGTGACCTCGCACGGCTCCACTGCCTACTCTGGCTTCAATGTCTCAGGCCCAAAGTGAAGGCGCTGGACTTGCAGATCACCACTGTCACTTTCAGCTCCAAAAGTCAGTCATTTCAAGCATATGACCACCTCTTCTACCTTCTCCCAGACTAGAGGCTCCTCTCAGAGCAGATGGCTCCATAAGACCTGCTCCTCTGGAGACGGAGGTCTCTGGGTGGAAGGAAGAGGGGGAGACCCCACAGGTTACCAGGAATGGCAAGGGACAGCCATGGCTGATGGAGAGCTGAGCATGGCCGGGGCACACCCGTGGGCACTACACAAGGGGCTGGCCCAGGGCCCTGGCCAAGGGTGTGAGCTGGCCTGGCTCCCTCTTCTGCTCATATGTTTTTTTTTTTCCTGGGGTGGGAGAACCTAACTCTGACTTCTATTCTTGGGAATATGGTAGAGCATCCCCCACTCCGGTCTTTGGGCTAACTGCTAAAAATGAGGTCCCCCCTGCCCTAGGCCACAGAGATGGACCCTGCCTTTAAAGGACCCCTACTCAGTTTTGAAAAATCACCAACTGTTCCTTTCTGATATACTTTTGCTTCCTGTTTCAGACAAGTAAAATGCTTGGAATCATTAACAATTTGATAGCTGTATGCCAAAGGACATGGCAGAATACAAAGTTTTAACCGTTTTTAAAAGGATTTCTATTTTGCTTTCTTACATATGTCAAGAAAGGTGCCAACTGATTAACACGTACATATCAATTGGAATTCTAAAGCTGAAAAAAGCCAGCACTATGGGAGATTCCTTTTTAAGTGACTTAGCTTCAGGCAAGAGTCAGAAGTCATATCCCTTTCATTTCAAAACATAAACTGTATGAAACTGTCCTACAAAATTAACATTTGCTATTTATCCTCCATTCCTCAGTGAATTATTAAAATCAAGCAGTACAATTCTCTCATCAGTTACAAATGGCACCAGAAGGCTGATTTACATCTATCCAGGGGCAATTTCTGATGAGTATTTTTATTAATGATCTAATAAAATGTCTTGTTTTGTTATCAACTAAATGATTCAAATGATGTTTTAAAATCTAATACTACAACCCAATAGTCTGCTGATGAAGCTACTGAGCTGACATTAATTTAAAGTGATTTGTAATTTTATTTGGCATTATCAATAACACCATGGATAGATTTAAATTTTAAGAAAATTTTGGCTCCCATGCTGTCAAAGGCAGTATTTTATAAGGTTCAGTAAAATTGATCTGATTACGATGATAATCACCAATAGCAAAGGTCAGGGGTGAGAGGTTCTGATAAAATAAATTACTTGGCAGTCAGCCACGCATATCTTAAATTGACAAGTCGGCTGAAAGTTTGGGTTGTGAGAATAAAGCTATGTCAACAATAAGAATGACCCAAACACGTCCACTTTCAATCCTCCTAATTTCCTAACTTTTGTTCCAATCTGCCCTTTAGCAGAGATGGCTATTCATAAAAGGAAGTGCTGAACCATCTCAGGCCTTTGTGATATGGGCAGGAATGAAAATGCGGACCTTCTAAGGCTGGCCATGTGGAGGAGAGCAATAACTCTTTGCTGTGTGCAGATGCGACCCCTCCTCCCACCCCAGGAAACCAAGGGCCCGGGCTCTTAATAGGCCTGATGGATTTCTGAGGTAATAACAGGTGAAGCTGCATCAATTCTGCAAAAATAATTTTTCCCAGAACCCAGAATATTTGCTTTTTCCTCTCTTCTCACTAAACCTCATGCTACTTGAAAATAATACTCATTAAACATCAGCTAAAACTAAAGCACTTAAAAGCAGTCACATTGGCCAGGCGTGTTGGCTCACAGCTGTAATCCTAGCACTTAGGGAGGCTGAAGCGGGTGGATAACCTGAGCTCAGGAGTTCAAGACCAGCCTAACCAACATGGCAAAACCCTGTCTCTACTGAAAAAACAAAAATTTAGCTGGGCATGGTGGCGGACACCTGTAGTCTCAGCTACTCAGGAGGCTGAGGCATGAGAATCGCTTGAACCCAGGAGGCTGAGGTTGCAGTGAGCCGAGATTGCGCATCGCACTTCAGCCTGGGTGACAAGAGTGAGACTCTGTCTCAAAAAAAAAAAAAAAAAAAAAAAAAAAAAATTTTTTTAAAGGAGTCTCTCATATTGCTGACCTCCCAAACCAGAGAATTCACATTAATATACATTTGCTGACACCTGTTTATCACTGTGATTACTACAGCCAACTTTCATCGAGCCAAGCTCTGAAGTTCTAAAGTGGCAAGGCAATCCAGACACCTCTAGAACTAATACCTTGTTCACAACTGATTGTCCAAGGTTGAAGTACTCGACAGTGGCAGGGGAGAGGGAAGGCAGGCAAGGAGACCTGAAGATACTCTTACCGCCCTCCAGAAACTGTTATTAATGCTGGAATCAGGAAATCCACAGACATAATGAAGACCTGAGCCGCTGAAGACCATAACTAGGTCACTGAGAACGCAGTGCCTTGAGGTGGGTCGGGCAGGACCGAGGGGTGAGAATCTTGAGAACACCAAGATAAGGTCTCATCAGGGATATAATATCTGGGAAGTAAACAGATGGTTAATTCAAATGGGAGAGTTGTAGTTGGGGGGAAAAAGAGTTGAAGTTTTTCTGCGTCTGTTGTATAACCCCAGATGGTTGCATAAAAACACTTAATAGAAGTCAAAAGGGTTGGACCATGCTGACATGGCTTATGTTCTCAGCAAGACAGAAATGGCTGATAACCCGTTTCTGGTGTGTGCACGTGTGTGTCTGTGGTGTGTGTGTGTATTTCTGCAAGTAAAAATGGAAAATGAAGGGGCGAGTGATTTTTTAACCCAGGCATATCTGCTAGCTATATAGTATGATGAATTTCAAACAGAAGAATGAAAACTCACCTTATGTTCTCACAGCCCCTCATACCCATTCAAATTCACTTTTTAACTCACAGGATTATTTGTGCACTTTTTATAATGGTTTACGAGGAACGAGAATGACCCTGAACTACTTTAAGTATGTTAGGCACTCAGGAGACTTGGGAACTCTCAGTGTACAGAAAGCCCAGGGTAGGATGGAGCTCCCCCACGGTGAGGGTGTAGCAGAAGGCGGGAGGACCAGGATGTACCCTGGGGATGCAATCTGCCCGAGACAGGCAAAAGGGGGTAAATCTGCCAAAGAGACAGAGGACAAGAGACAACCTGCCAGACAGACAACCTACCAAGGATGAAGAATGAGGGGGGATGGTCCTAGAAGGCAATGGCGAGGACAGAAGGAGGGTGGCGATGGCCCACAGGGGCCAATGGCTGTCATTGACAGTCACGCCCTGAGAAACAAGCATTTCCCCCTAAAAAGAAGTAATGAGTCTAGCAGGAACTGAAGTCAGTCTTGCCGTGGCCTGAGATACACTTCAAAATGTTGTGCGCTGCATTTTAGCTGAATTCTCAATTTCTCAACCCCGAATATTTAATTAAAAAAGTCCCAAGCAGTACTTTATCTGAGGAGTCATTACAATAAACAGGCAGTTAGCACAAGGTCAAGATAAGGAAGAATGTGAACACCACAATGGTGTAGATGCTGTGGAGGGGCCGGGCAGGGGGCTGGGGGGAAGGAAACGAGCCGGACAATGCACAGATGTCTGTTTTTGCTGCCAGGAGTTCAGACAAACAGGAAGACCTTAAACTTCTCCAACTGGGAACACTCGGTTTTACCTGATGAGCAGAGGGGCTGAGCACATGACTAGAAACAGAAACAGAAGGTTGTCATTAAGGCGACAAGGCTCGCTCCACACAGAACCCACACCCAGCCTCGTTCTCAGGAAAACCCAAGCCTTGCTCACTTTGCACCCGGGTTATGCTCCTCAGCCTCACGGCCTTTTCCCTTGAGCTGCTCAGTGAGGTCTTGGGGCACACTCACTCATGGGACCCAAATAAGCCCAAGACACCGAGTTTCACAATTTTAAAATTTCCTGCTGACATCTAGCGAGAATTTATCTGTATGCAGCTTCTAAATGGGAATCAAAGAAAAAACGTCTGGCGTCATTATTCAAATGTCACGCTCTGTTCCAACAATAATATCACAATGGAGGTATAAGAATTGTTAGAAATCCCGCCAGGCGCAGTGGCTCACGCCTGTAACCCCAGCACTTTGGGAGGCCAGGGCAGGCGGATCACTTGAGCTCAGGAGTTCAAGATCTGGCTGGACAACATGGTAAAACTCCATCTCTACTAAAAATACAAAAATTAGCTGGGCGTGGCGGTGGGCACCTGTAGCCCCAGCTGCTCGGGAGGCTGAGGCACGAGAATCGCTTGAACTCAGAAGGTGGAGTTTGCAGTGAGCCAAGATTGCACCACTGCACTCCAGCCTGGGGCACAGAATGTGACCCTGTCTCAAAAAAAAAAAAGTTAGAAATTCTCAGAATCTCAAAAGTTAGGAATCTCATGAAATGTTTTCTCTTTGGAAACAGTTACATATTTCTCTCCCTATTGAGTATTTTTTAAATGCTTGAAACTACGCAATCAATAAATATTTCTTGAAATAAAACTTTAGAACATTGTGTTCTGGTACCCCTTGGTATTATAATACTTGGTACCCCCTGGGTATTAAAGCTAAAGGTTTCTAGATATAACAGCGTTTCTCAGCTTCGGTACTTCTAACACTTGGGGCTGGATAATTCTTCGCTATAGGGGCTGGTCCTATAAACTGAAGGATGGTTAGCAGCATTCCTAGCTTCTCCCCACTGTATGCCAGGAGCGATCTCTCAGTCGAGGCCAAAAACAATGTTTTTAGACATTGCTGAATGTCCCCAGGGGACAATCCTGCTCCAGAAGGTAGGGTTGAGACCTAGGGCCTTAGATGGGGGTCAAGTGCTGACTACAGGACACACTGGCAGAAAAAAGCAGGATAACCACTAACCTCCCTAGACCTCCATTTCCCCAGCTATAAAAGGAGGATATCTTACAGGGTAGAGATGAAGACTAAATGAGAGAAGACACATAAAGTGCTTTGCACAAAGCATTGTAATGCACAGAGTAAGCATTCAGTAAATGGTAGCAACAGTAATGGTTAAAGAAGAGAGTCGCAGATCCATAACCTTGGAAAAATGAATTGAGCAGGTCATTCGTGGGGTCATTAATAAGAACGAACGCCCACACAGCTCACATCTAAGCAGTCTGTACGGGGCACACATGGCTAGTGTGTTAGAAACACACGGCCACTTATTAACACTCACCTTGATAAAAATCAAGTTGTTTTCATCCCTTGGAGGATAAAGGGGGGAGTAGGAATAAAGAGAAAAGAGATGAAATGGGAAAACGGCTACAGACTAAGGAGAACTATCCTGACACAAAGAGGAAAAGGTAAAAAGTGTGCACCTTCTAAAAACTGCTTGAAGACACAAGTTAAAATAAACACGCTGCGTTTGGGAATAGGATACCACAGTGAGAGCTGGAGAGTATCTAAATAGCTGGAAATGGCCACTGCAAGGTGCCGAGGGCAGTTGTGAAGGAGCTAAGAAGAAAAGTAATATGGCTCAACACCAAAGCAGCAGGAAAGTGTGAGCACGGTAGAGCCTCCTCTCTGGCCAAGCACTGCCTTCCAGCTTCTTCCTGTCAAAACCTGAGCCTGCTGAAGAAGGCAACAGAGCCACCCCAGCCTCCCCAAGTCCCGTGCCAGGGGCTTCAAACCTGGGTCTCTCCCACTAGCTGTTCTTTGGCCCCTCAGTGGGAAATGAACAAAGCCCCCCTCTCTGCCTCTTCTGCTGGTCTCTGCAGCCCTGGCCCACCCCACCACTCTCCAGAGCACTCCGTTTTCTTGCCTCGCCACTCCACCCCACACCCTGAGTCTGTGTGTCACATACAGGCTGGGTGTGGACAGACTCATCGGAACACAAATACTGTGAGTCAATCAGCACTCAAACCTCCTTGGGTTTAGAAATAGTCAATGACTTTTTCTGGTAGCTAAGGTCTAAAATAAGCTATTAAAAACAATCATCTTGACTTTCTATCTGAGTCACAGCGAATGCAACATTAAATTGAAAATACCGGGAGGGATGGCATTCTGAGTTTTACCTGATATAAATGATGAGTTGATGGGTGCTGACGAGTTGATGGGTGCAGCACACCAACATGGCACAAGTATACAACAAACCTGCACGTTATGCACATGTACCCTAGAACTTAAAGTATAATAATAAAAAAAAATACCTCCTAATTAGCCACTCAAAAATACAACCCAGTCTTTGTGAGACAAGGCCTGACAGCATTTACTGAAATACTGTCTTTGCAGTCTTCTTCTGGACCCATGTTATACTTACATCCCAGTGATATGCAGTTATCTATTCTGTCATTCAAATGCATCAAATCGTTCCTTCCTCATCAAAATAAATTAAATCACCCAGAATAGCAGTGGGCTTGTGCCTAACGCTTAAGGCCACACACTTTAACATTCAACAATGCACCCCAACCATCTGTAATCTTCTGAGCCCAAGTTGGGTCCACACAAAAACCCAGTGGAGGTGAGCGATTTTTTTACCATGATATGCTATTATTATGTTACTGTCAATTGCATGCACCTCAAAAACCAAATGAGGAAGACAAGACAGCTCTCCACTCTTTCCTGAAGGTGACACAGCACCCTCCATGTGACCCCAACATCCAATCAAAGACATCACTGTGGCCTCACTCTCCCAGGGAATTTTCACAAAATAAAAACATCCATAGTCCAACGTGGAAAAGAAAACTATTTGATGTCAATGTAGCAGGACCCAACAGGTAGTTGAGGTTAGAAATGTGAATAACAGGCAACAAATACAGAGTTGACTTAAAATACCCTAAACTATTCTGAGAAACTCCAGAAGGTTGAATGTTAAATTCGCTTTGTCAGAATTAATTTGGGAAATATTTGGTCCTGCTTGAGGGAGAACTCCATTTCCCAGGCCAGCACTTTGTCAAGTCACCGTTTCCATCGCTGGCTCATGTCAGTGAGCAGTGTGAGTGACTAAGTGTTCCTCTCCCGCCTCGGCGGGGAGGATTAACATGGGGCCAAACGCCTTGGAGACAGGAAAACAAACGAACCCAGTTACTATGTTTTTAACTCAGTTCTGTCTGGAAATCAGGAAGCAAGACTCTGAAGATCAACCTTCGGGAAAGCTCTTAATGCTGATGAAGAGTTTTTGTTTTTTTTTTTGTTTCCAGAAGTTCAAATGAGAAGTCACTGAGAGCCTAGAAGTAAAGAAGGCTAATAAATGGCAACCTGACTTGCAGATTGCCCCCTGGGTGGTAAAGTCGACAGCCGCTGCTCAGAATAACTTTTAACTCAAAAGGATCAGAAATTTGGACCAGCCTCCCATCTCGTTATTTCACCAGACCCTTTCGTGTTCACAAACTTTGTATATAAAGTCCTCTGACTGGAAACAGAGCTAGAAGGCCAGTTTCACTGCACTTATAATGAAGTCAAGGGATGAAGGATTTCAGATTTTACTTCACAAAGAAAAAAAAAGATTATGAAATTTTCAACTTTTAATATTACAACAGTTTCTAGTCCCAGCAAAAGACAGACTAAACATCATCATTCAGCTGGGAAAATTAGCTACCCATCTTGGTCCCCACCCTACCCCAAGCTTTATTTATTCAGATACATGACATTTACCGAACTGCCTGGATAAGAACATGAAGTCAGCAACAACTCTCCTTCTGCATCCTGAGGAGTGTAAGCGATTAAGAGTAACATCCAATAGCCATCTATCTCTACTGTTTATTTCTCGTTTCTCAGTTCTGATAACCTTCCTCGATTTTCTGAACCTGGAGCTGCCAGCTATTTCCCATCTCTGAACCACCACTCTCTGTCTAACATTGGATCTCTCTTTGGTTTAACTGTGCTCCCAGCAACATAAAACAATACTGAAATGCTGAAACCAACACATTTCATGTGGGCATTTAGTCACAGAACTGTACCTGCTATGGGCTTCCAAGTCCTATTGTTCTAACTCAACTCTGCTGGCACACTCTCCATTTTACGCTCTAAGACTGTCCTTTATCGTGGGGGTCCCCAACCCCCAGGCTACGAACCAGTCCTGGTCGTCTGTGGCCTGTTAGGAAGTGGGCCGCACAGCAGGAGGTGAGTGATGGCGAGCCAGAATGACCACCTGGGCTCCACCTCCTGTCAGATCAGCAGTGGCATTAGATTCTCATAGGAGCACAAACCCTGTTGTGAACTGTGTGTACAAGGGATCTAGGTTGCAGGCTGCTTATGAGAATCTAATGCTGATGATCTGAGACAGTTTCATCCTGAAACCATCCCACCCCACCATACATAGAAAAATTGTCTTCCATGAAACAGGTCCCTGGTGCCAAAAAGGCTGGGGACCGCTGCTTTACTGTATTCATGTTAACTCATTGCCGTGTTTGTACACTGGTTATAGAATGTGTTTCTGCAGCAATAACTAACAATGATGATGCCATTTAGAGGCCCTGCCAAAGCAGCAGGCCCAGTGAAATATGTGTACCCGCTAAATGCACTGCCCTTAACTCCCTCACAGCTGGCAGGTAGGTGCTATTATGTTTCACAAATAGGAAACTGAGGCACTGGCCATTTAAGCGTATCTATAAATACAGAGCATTCCCTTCAACACCCGACACAGTCACAAGCATCCCCATTCAAAAGACGTTAATAAATACTGACAACCAAGATACGTCTATTTTAACCAGCCTAATGCTAACAGATAAAAACAGCTTGTTTTTTGAAAGCCAAATGTTAACTGGCAGAGCCCTGTCAAAGGCAAGTATTTTCACACTTTAAAAGTTTTGCCAGGTATGGTAGCTTATGCCTGTAACCCCAGCACTTTGAGAGGCTGAGACAAGGATTGCTTGAGGCCAGGCGTTCAACAGCCTGGGAAACATAACAAGACCACGTCTCTGCAAAAAAACAAAAAACAAAACAAACAAAAAATTAATTAGCCAGACCTGGTGGCATGCACCTGTGGTCCCAGCTACACAGGAGGCTGAGGTGGGAGGATGGCTTGAGCCAGGGGGTTCAAGGCTGCAGTGAGCAATGACTGTGCCACTACACTCCAGCCTGAGCAACAGAGTGAGAACTTATTTCTAAATACAGAATAAGAATTAAATTAAAAGTTTGCCCAGACCAACACCTGGAATCCTGTAGCAAATGTCTTTATAAGAACTGAAAAGGACTCTTACTGGTGACCTCGCTTTACTGTCACAGTATTCCTGTGGAAGGTTGAAAAGCAGAGATAAAGTATAACACATTTCCCTGAAGCATGAAGCCACAGATTGCCTCTGGAAAGCATTTTGCAGTCTAGCAGTAACAGCAGGTTGGTGCAGGATGGAGCCGGGCCATGCAGCGAGGCTGGCATGTAGCTGCATAAGAAAATACTCACAATTTTTTTTTTTTTTTTTTTTTTTTTTGAGACGGAGTCTCGCTCTGTCGCCCAGGCTGGAGTGTAGTGGCCGGATCTCAGCTCACTGCAAGCTCCGCCTCCCGGGTTTACGCCATTCTCCTGCCTCAGCCTCCCGAGTAGCTGGGACTACAGGCGCCCGCCACCTCGCCCGGCTAAGTTTTTGTATTTTTTAGTAGAGACGGGGTTTCACCGTGTCAGCCAGGATGGTCTTGATCTCCTGACCTCGTGATCCGCCCGTCTCGGCCTCCCAAAGTGCTGGGATTACAGGCTTGAGCCACCGCGCCCGGCCATACTCACACTTTTTAAAACAGAAAGCATTATATGACGAGACAGATGAAAGAATTTGTGAAACAAATCATTGAATTTTTGCAATATTAGAGAGTCTCAAGGAAGGAAATCATCTGACAGACTGAATCATGAATTTGTGCAATGCAAGAATTTATGAAAGCATTAGGGTGTGAATCATCCCCACAAAATGTTTTTTAATATCTTTGCAAAAATCAGGCTCATGAATGTACCAACTCTTCCAACAGCATTTGTCTTTTTATTTCAGGTATTAACTGATTTACAACTTATAAGAAATTACAATATAATTTACCTGCAAGACCAAATTTGTGGAAACGAGAAGAAGAAAGGGGGAGAAAATAAACTAGTTCCCAGAACAGAAGATTGGGCAAATGCCATTTTGTCCATGCCAAGTTAAGCCATAAGATCCATTAGGCATATTTTTAGTAAATTACTCAAGGACACTCCAATTCATAGCTAAACATCATCAGTAAAACTTTTTAATTTTTAAATTTAAAAAAAAATGAGTTTCTCTGAAATACAAAGTGACTGTTAAAAGTTATGAAAAAATTCTAACCCATGTCTCCAATAATCAAATTATACCATTAGGATTTAAAAACAGAAAATTAACCATTTTTGGTTTGACATATACATGTGGCTTTAGTCTACTGTTTCTCTAATACTTCTTGTAGAAGCATAACCACTAAGAAGGTTCACATGAAATCAGGTTGAACCATAAACAGCCATCCCAAGAGATTTGTCTACACATGGAACAGGGTGCTGGGGAGTGAGTTCTCCCTAGATATGATGTATTTATTCATTTATTCCCTTCCCCAAAGGGCCCATCATGGAGTGAGGTCATTTGCCCTGAGTTCTATAGCAACTGATAAGACCTTGAGAGTCAGTGGCTCTTCCCAGAAGTTCCACGCTCCATGGCTGCTGACTCTGTACCTATTGGGTCAGGCCTTATTAATCACTTTTACAACATGGACCCAAACTGACCATAAGCCTCTGACCACATAAACTCATCCTTGGTCACCAACAGCACCTGTACCTGCCAGAGAATTCCATATGCAAATATGAAGATACGACTGCACGTTTATTCTGGAAGGATTAGGATTGTTTCTCACCAGTTCTTGGGTGGCAGAAAGAATACCCTACAGGCCCTGCCTTGACAACGGTCTCCCTTCAACTACAAGTTTGCTCATTTCATCACCAGCAATGCAAGGATTTGGGTAAGCAGAGGGCAACATTTCCTTGGCAGAGACTGCTAGGTTCCTGCCCAATACCCATTCTCCCCTTCTTCCTTAACAGAACCGATGGCCGGGCCTGGCATATAGTAGGACTCAGCAGAGGCACAAAATTTAAGGGGGTGCAAAAATGGTTTAATCATGATAAATAATACTTCATTATACAATATTCTTAAAATCAAAAATTTAAAAATTCACAATGGGCCAGGCATGGTGGCTCACGCCTGTAATCCCAGCACTAGGTCGGGAGTTCGAGACCAGCCTGATCAACATGGAGAAACCCCGTCTCTACTTAACATACAAAATTAGCCAGGCATGGTGGCACATGCCTGTAATCCCAGCTACTGGGAAGGCTGAGGCAGGAGAATCGCTTGAACCTAGGAGGCAGAGGTTGCGGTGAGCCGAGATCGTGCCACTGCACTCACTCCAGGCTGGGCAACAAGAGCAAAACTCCACCTCAAAAAAAATAAAAAATTCACAATGAACAAAATATCAATTTAAAAAATAAAGATAGCGTCAGCATTCCTAATTTTTCTTTTTGTCTCAGGTTCCAGAATGACACTGCTATACTGAAGTAAAACATTCTTTACCTCGATGATTGAGTTTCCTGGTGCCCTCTTAAGTTATGCACCAAAGGTGAATGTCTTACTCACCCCACCTCAGTCCTGGCCCTGAATAAAACCCTACTTGATGGGGTAGTAATGGGCCCGGCTCAAAAGCCTATAGGCATTTCTCAACCTCCTCTGCAGTGGTCAGTGAGATTCAAGTGAAGGAGACGGGGGCAGGCTTCTGTGAAAGCTTAAAAGGGATCTGACTCAGCTTCTTTCCTGAGACAGGGCCTGGATCTGTCACTCAGGCTGGAGTGCAGTGGTACGATCTCGGCTCATTGCAACCTCTGCCTCCTGGGCTCAAGTGATCCTCCCACCTCAGCCTCCTGTGTAGCTGGGAGTACAAGCAGCACCACCATGCCCAGCTTTTTTTTTTTTTGACAGAGTCTCACTCTGTCGCCCAGGCTAGAGTACAGTGGCACAGTCTTGGCTCACTGCAACCTCCACCTCCCAGGTTCAAGTGGTTCTCCTGCCTCAGCCTCCCGAGTAACTGGGATTACAGGCGTGTGTCACCATGCCCGGCTAATTTTGTATTTTTAGTAGAAATGGGGTTTCACCATGTTGGCCAGGCTGGTCTCGAACTCCTGACCTCAAATGATCCACATGCCTTGGCCTCCCAAAGTGCTGGGATTACAGGTGTGAGCCACTGTACCCAGCCTAATTTTTGTATTTTTAGTAGAGAGGGGGTTTTGCCATGTTGCCCAAGCTCATCTCGAACTCCTGGGCTCAAGCAATCCACCTGCCTTGGCCTCCTAAAGTCCTGGGACTATAGATGTGAGCCATTGCACCCAGCCCTGACTCAGCTTTGACCTTGGCTTTTCTCCTGCTAAGAGATGTGACCATAAAGGCTCCAGCAGTCATCTTACAGCCATGGGGGACTTAGGGAACGAAAGTCCTGTGCTTTGATGATGGAGCAGAAAGACAGAAGGAGCCTGGGGCCCTGATGACATCATGAAGCTAACACTGTGGTCCACCTGCTTCGGGATCTCTTGTTATATAAAACTTTTAATTTGTTTAAAGTACCATCATTAGGTTCCAGTTAATAACTGATACATGCAGTTCTTCACTGAGATACTATAAATCCTTTTTTAAAAAATAATAAAACCATGGCCGTCATTTAAATGGGGCTGTTCTAGAGAAATGCCACCGAGAGGCCACCCTTCCACCTTATTAACCAAAACACCAGCCTTTTCACCCTGACAATTCTAGGGTCAGTTCACTATTGCGATGTTTGTTTCACTGGCCTTTCAAGTAATGTCAGAGGCAAAAATCAGGGAGGGGCGAGGATTAGAAACGTTTCCCCCGATGGTGAGCCAGGCTGACAGCACGCGGGCCTGCTGCACGTGGACGCACCGAGTGAGGCCCGTGGTGCCAACCACCCTGTCCTGTGCAGACTGGGCGGTGGCCACTGACTTCAGGGACCATCTCTTGTCCTCTCTCCTCTCCCTCTCTGAGTCCACTCACAGCCTTACTGGTGTGGTGGAGTAGACCAAACCCTCCGCCTCCTCAGGACACTAGGGATTTACTGCTCTACGGGGGTGAAAACGAACTCCTTAGGTCCAGGTCAGTGCCGTCAGCTTTTCACAAGCCAAGATTCCAAAAGATGTCGCCCCCATTCTTGATACCCAACAAAAGAGGAACACTACTATATGAAGACAGAGGCTGAGGAGCACTGAACACTGAGCCTTCACTGCACGATGTTTCTAAACAAATGAAGCTTTGTTCTATCTATTAGGTATGAGAGTAATGCCAACCATATGAACAAAGTGCTGCCTAGTGAAATTCCTTAGAAGATTTATGACAAACGCACATGAGAAGAAATGGTAATGAACAAGTACTAGTTTGTCAAAAGTCCTGTTCATGCTGTGAGAGTAGGGGATGGGCGGTGTAGGACGCTATGGAAAAGGTAAGTACAAGCACAGCTCTTCTATCTCCTGGAACAAAAGACAGAGGGAAAAACGCCCCCTATGGCTAGAACGATGTCAGTGCTTGAACTAAAGGCTTATAATCTAAGGTCAGAGCTCCCTTTTCAGCAGAAGAAAAGCAAGTATCATTTACATTTCTCCCTGCTTATATGGGCTAAGTCATAAGCCATGTGCCAAAACCCTCATCTGCAGGATCAGTTCTGAAAAGAGAAAAAGAGCTCTGCCAAGCATTTATCATCACCTAAAATTGTTGCTTTTCATTCCCAGAACTGAAGCTGTTTTATTGAATTTTTTAAACCTGAGGTCCACCGCTCCCCTCCAAATCTACAGGCCCTGCCTCAGGTTTTAAACCATTGCCCTAAGAAAGAAAAAAGATGCCAGAGAGGCTATTAGTACAACAGAGGGTTGGAGGCCTGAGCCCTCCTGCAGCCCAGCAGAGATGCCAAATGCTCCAGCAAGGAGCTTTGTGTGACCTTCCCAGACCACTCAGGAGAGCAGGGCTCCACAGGAAGGCCCAGCAAGGAGACACATCCAATCACCGATGCTGGGGCAGGGAGAGAAGGGATGTGAGGACAATGACAGGAGGGTACACGTCGGGGGCTCTCGGGGGTCCAGAGACCTGGCTGTAGAGTCCCCTGGAGTCCCTCCTGGAGGGACAGCAGAGGGGGTTCTCAGGTGCCATAGGTCAAGAGAACAGGAGAGGCGGCCCCCGGGCCTGGGCCCTGCAGTGTGCTCCACAGAGAGAACAAGAAGCAAAGGCCTCCTGGGAATCACCACGACGCCGAGAGGGAGGAATGGCCTGGGAGTTCAGGGAGCTGCTCCGTCTCCAGCCGCGTGTCCTTGGGCAGGCTGCACTGCTCTTCCAGGGCCTCAGCGGGCTCCCCCACAAAGGACAGGGCTGTGAGCAAGCGAGCGGCTATAGGACCCTCACAGCTCCAGTGTCTGTGACTTCCCAGTTCCACGGCCTCCACTGCCCTCCCCGGCGCTGACTCACTCTGGTGCCTTATGACTGCTGGGTTTTCTTTTCCTGACTCAGTGCAAAATAGGAACAGAAAGGTGGAACTCCAGACGTGGGGCCCATCTTCCCTCCTTTCCATGTCACTGAAGCGGCTCCAGGGCCTCAAGGGAAGCAATGGCCTCAGCTTTGGCTTCCAGGCCGTCACCGAAGGTCCAGGGCTTCCTCAGCTCAAACAGGCGGTGTTTTGTCAGGAGGCCCCACCAACAGCAAATGGTGCCATGAAATCACAGCAAGTGCCTCCACTCCCAGCCACCACTGCCGTCCTGGCAAAGCTCCCTGGTCCTGTGTGGGAGTGGGTAGAGGCAGGGGCAAGGCCTGGGGAGAAATACTGCCAAAGTCACACGGCCGCCTCAACTTCAGCTTTGCAGATCTTAGAATATTATTCTTTGCCCTCTACTGTAAGTCCACGGCAAAAACTTAAAAGCTTTAATGGCGTTTTGTCATAAGCTGAACAAGTTTGTTGGAATGTAGGGAAAAAACCCAATGACTTCTTAGGAGGAAAGAGAAAGCCCATTTTCTAGTGTCCCAGAACTGCTCCCACTACATTTTCGTTCTTTGAATCCCACAAGAGGAAATGAGGCTTCATCTGAACCCCAAGCCACACCACAGGGTCAGACATGAAGGAGTGGTGTCGCCAGAGCAGGCCATTTGCTGAGGGGCTGCACGGACAGTCCTAAACTGGCACTACACCGGGCACCCAAGTAGGTGGGGGCCTGGCCTTCCACCCGCCTCCTCCCTGAGCAAATCAGGGAGGGCAGACACAGACACAGACAGACCCACCTTTCATTCCCCAAATCTGGAGCTGCCTCCCTTCCCAGCTCACCCCCTGCTGCCTGCCTCATCTCTCAGTGCTTCCCAAAGGGAAGAGGGGACTGTCCACGGTGGCCAGCGTGAGGGGAGGAATAAAGGAGAGCAAAGACGACCTAGGACCCCCTCTCCCACCAGAGCCACACAAAGCCAGAGCAGCCAGGGGACAGTAAAGGGGCCAGGAAAGAGAAGACCCCTCCCTTACCATCAGCCCCCAGCGCTGTCTCCTCCCAGGCCTGCTCTACCTGCTAGCTCAGCTCCCACCCCGCTGCAGATGCTTCAGTAGGTGGGTGAGGCTGAGACCCGCTCCCCACCAAGCCTGTGGCTGGGGGCGCCTCTGGAGCTCCTATCTAGCCCCCACACTGTCACATGGCCACAGCTCCCTTACGGCAGGAGGAACACCTTGGGGGCAGGCAGGCTGTGGTTCCTCCCGGACCTGACCTCAACATTTTCATACGACAACAGGTGCCGGACTCTGACATGAACTCACGACAATCTATAGATTAGAATCAAAATCACAAGTAGGAACCCCCCAGTCTCACAGTTCTGAACATCAGAATAACTGTTCACAGTTCACAGGGACCAAGGCATTCTCTATGGGGACGTGGGAGTCACACGGCATGTGGGACACCCATGCAGAGGTATTCCTGGCCCTCCTTCTATGAAGACCGCCAGTCACAGCTTCCACACCAAACCTAACTAATGCTTACCAGGAGTCCATACCAAGAACAGACTAATGCAATAAAGTCTGGAAAAGGCCCCAGTGGTCGAACGTGATCCCATGGAGAGTGGGGGGATCAGAAATAGCTCACGGGATGCAGAACTCATTTCTGGACTGGGGAGGGGAGGATGCCATGTCCAAGTGGGGATTGGTCGCAGCACTGTAAATGGCTGTTGCCTCTACTGTCCAGATGCAAGCAGTCGGCTGGGCGCCCAGCAAAAACACCCATCCAGAGGAAAGCCCTCCAAGAAAAGAGGCGAGTGTCACTTACTCTTTGCCTGTGGGATAAATCTCAACAGCTCAAAGAACTAACGCAAGTTCTGACCTTTTTCTCTCTCAAACGTGGCCTTGTCTAATTTGTTCTCCAAGAGACCACAGAGCCCAATAAGAACTTTGGCCTCTCAGAGAATGGTTTTATTCTTCCCCAAAGGGAAAACCTACCTACATCCTCATGAAAATTTTAAATGACTAAAATGATTTTCACCTCACAGCTTCCATATCTGGGCCATTCTTCTGCCCTTATAATTCTAGTAAAGTCTGTTCCATTATTTTAGGAGAGTCTCGGTTATTCATCAACTAACTCAGGGCTGTGTTTTTCTGAATTAAGTCATTATATCTATTACACAATGTTCAGATTCTACCCAGCCATGTGTATTTTTACCAGTAAAATCATAAAATACAACACTTGTAATCTTGTCCTTATATAAGTGCCACCATCACCATGCAGCAAAAACGTCATAGTATGACAATATGACAAGAAACAGCTGTCAAATACTGGCTTTTTTCCAGCTTCAGTCAAATTCAATAAAAATTGAGCAGGGTAACTCCCTTGTGTGTTTGCCTTCATTCTTCCTCAAAGCCCTGAAGATCGCAGAAGCGCTCCAGCCCCCTGCTCCTCTAAGTGTGTGCTCCCTGGACCAGCAGCGTTGGTGGCACCTACGAGCTTGTGAGAACTGCAGAAGCTCAGACCCCAACCCAGACCCAATGAATCGGAATCTGCACTTCACATTCATAGGCACGTTAAAGTTTAAGAAGCGCTGCTCTACGACTGTCCTCTTGCCACTCATTCCCTACACATATGCTCTGACCCCAGATCTGAGATCTGCCTCTGCTCCCTGGAGGCCACTGAAGCTTTCTCCGAGGGGCCCAGCTGTCATGGCAACATCACTCTGGCTGGCATTCCACCCACCTGGCTGTACCCTGGCCCCATCAGCTGCCTCCCTTGACCTGCCAAGGCGATGTTTGTCCCAGATGGTTAGAAATGTGCCAGGCTTCTTGCCCCCCAAAAATGGTTATTCATGGAAAAAAAAAAAAAAAAAAGACCTATTTTTAGGTGTCAATTGCCAGCCCATCCTGGCTCACCCAGTTCCTCTCCTCCCACTTGCCCAATTAGAAAGATTATATTGTTTCCTGGCACACAATTCCAAGGGCATTGGACACAGGCAGGGGACCCAGAGAAGAGATCCAAGAACAGCTCTTAGTGAATGGAAACAAGATGATTTCTGCTCAAAGCAATTTCCTCAGCACCCACCCTTTCCTCCCACACGGACCCCATGTTGAAGAGGCGCCAAGGCCACGTGGAAGTAACAGAACACTAACATATGCAAGACATATTTTTCACCCTCAAAATTTAGCAGAAAGAAGGGAGAGCCAATCAGTTAACTCTCCCTTTATCCCACCCAAGTTGAAAGCTTGATATTCTAATCCCAACTTCCCAGATGACAGAGGGATACATCCAAGTTTATCTTAAGTGGAGGAGTGTGCATTAAAAGGATATAAAATGCAACAGCTTCTCATCTACTCAAATTCTGACTTTTAGGGGAAACCTGGACATGGCCATAAACGCATGATTTACCTGTCTTGGGGCACTACAGGGATGGGGAATACATGAGGCCATTTCCCTCTTCTTTGCTCACAGTAGATGGCACTACTTCATCACGGTACTTCCCCCACTCAGCCTAGAGGCTGCCTTAGAATCTTCTCAATAGAGCCCCTAGTCCTGTGGCATCTCAGAGCCACCTGCAACTCCTGAATCAGGATCTACATGTTAACAAGATCCCCAGGTGACTCACAGGCACGCTGAAGTTTACGAAAGGCTGGTGTGGGCTGCAGTCACCTTATGTAGACTGACCAAGTGAGACAGACGTGCTGCTCCTGGTCTGTTATTCTGGGGGTTCCGATGTTCGTGCCTCAATTTCTACTCCTACTGCTCCAAAGATTTCAAACTGAAGCCTTATATACAACAAGTGGCTCATTAAACATTTTTAAAATTAATAGCAAACATTCAAAGATTAGAGAATAAATGTAAAATTGCCAGGCTCTTTGCTTTTCTTGGGGGAAAAAATCTCAGTGCACCTATCAATACTGGGCCCACATGTCAACATGACAACAGGTGATTAGAGGTAGGAAGTGGCTGCTCTGTTAGACACGACATAGTACGTCTAGTTTGTCCCAGTCTCTAATACTTCATATTGCCTCACACCATCCTGTCTTACTCATTCCTGCTATCTACCTGAATGTGTGACTATACCATAGGAGAGACTATAGTTGCGTCCAAAATCAACAACAAGAACACCCGCCTGTGACACCATCACCTGCATCTGCTTATTCTTTCCACTGACTCTGAGGGTGAGCAGCCACACCTGCACTGGCACAGTTTCACTTTCTCCATATGATCCCTGTGTGGGGACAGGGGGCACCCACAGTATAAGCTGCCCCTTCATATAGTCCCGTTGTCTTTGAGAAGCACAGGTTGCCTCAGGTCTGCAGCCACACACCACATATCCTTTGTATTGTCCAGTGACCTAGCACCAACCACACGCCAGAAAGCATAATCCTTAAGAGCATGAGCCATAGTCTGCAACCTACTTCAAATTCCTAGCTCTGCTACCCAATGGCGACATAGTGACCCTAGGCAAGGCACTTGACCCCTGCGATGGTTTGAATAATTCCCACCAAAATTCATGCTGAAATCCCCCATGAAGAGGTATTCAGAGGTGTGGCCTTTGGGAGGTAATTAAGTCATGAGAGTCCCACCGTTATGGATGGGATGAGCATCCTTCCAAAAGGGCTCGGGGTTGAAGGGAGTGAGTGCCTGCGTATGCTTCTGCCCTTGGCCATGTGAAGACACAACAGCAAGGCATCGTCTTGGAAGTGGATAGCAGCCCTCACCCAACACCACTGCTGGCACCTTGGTCTTGGACCTCCCAGACTCCAGGACTGTGAGAAATGAATGTCTGTTCTTTAAAATTACCCAGACTGAAGTATTTTGTTACAGCAGGACAAGTGAACTAAGACAAAGCCTCAAGCCTGTTTCCTTATCTGTGAAGTCGGAGGTGGCACTCAGCTTACTATTTCACTGAGTTACTCTGAGAAATAAAAGATAGTCAAGTGCTTAGCATATAGTATATCATATGCACTCAGTTAAGGTGATCACTGCTATTATTACACATGCTGCTCAACAGGTGTTCGTTAACAGATTTTCCATCATCTTTGACTACCCCATCTTGCGCTGAAACTGAGGACTTCCAACCCCCCCACAGCATCACCCAGGGACGGGAATGAGGCTCTGCAGTCTGTGGGGTCTCCGGACAGGCTGCCCACATCAGCATCTGAGTTGGTGGGATGGAGCCCTAAAACTACAAAGCCTGCTAAGCCACACTGGGCGTTTTTCTTGCCCCACTAACAACTTCTACAGGAACCAGGCAAGTCTTTTGCTTTTTTTTTTTTTTTTTTTTTTTTTTAAAGTTAGCATTTTCATTTGCTTCCCTTCAAAGTTATTAAGATACATTTTTAAATTCCATCCTGGCCACACAAATCTCTCCCTTCTCTGATCTCCCACTGTGCTTGGGTAGGACCACACAGTCAAGCATTTAATGTTCTCTCAATATTTCATATAGGCTGTATGAGTCTCTAGCAGAATTCTAAATGGCCTCCAGAGATGACTGGCAGAGCGTGTTACCAATGGAAGTTTTTAGAAGTGCACACACGTACACAATTTTTCTTTCAGGCAAAACAGACTTTTTTTGCACCAGCAAAGTGCTAAGCAATGTAATCAACAAAATACATACTATGCCCATCAATACCCACTGCCTGTACGCTAAGAGACATGTTTTATGTTAACTGAACTAAGAAATGGAACTCTTCCAGTTTTCTTTGGTAATGCTTGAACCATGCACGGTATAATAAATGAAAAAGGACTGAATTGGGTCACTGTCTTGTTTGTTTGTTTCCTTAAAAAGGGACTGGTGATGATGTCTGTCTGGGCTGCAGCATTTTATCTGCCAGTGCTGCAAAACTGACAGAAAAAACACCGTGTGTCTTTCCAAAAAAACAATGGTTTCATGCAAGTTCCTCCTTTCAGTTCCAAAATATCAGTCACTGATTGCAACAGTCTCAGATCCTGGCCTCAGCCATCCTTTTTAGGAACCACCATAGCCTCCCATTCACAGCCTTCAGAACACATAGGGCCACCAGCAGGAACTGGCAGAGAGGGGCCCCACACTGGTGATGGTAGGTGTCTGAGACGGGAGGCCAGAGAGGTGCGGGGGAGAATTCCTGGCACCTGTGGTCCAAGGCATTTATTCAAGCATCCTGTCACTGCTGCCTCTCTGTAACCAGCTTTGACTTGTTGGAACAACTACCAATGTCACTGCATTAACCACAGCCCTGGACAACATCTCCTCCTCCGTGGGGCAGACAATGGCTTGTTGAAGCGGCTCTCTGGGGCTGGTTTGGAATGAGCTGCTTGTCTGAATGAACACAGCCCTGCTGAGCAACCCCTAACTTGCTACGGGGACAAGGGGTTTTCATCCCACATTCTTGGCCTTTAACAACCAGGAAGCCCCAGTGTCTGTGACTTACCTGTGTCCTTCGTGAGGGACAATGCTGACCTCTAGCAGTGCCAAAGGGAATTATGGAAGCGTTTTAAGCACAGCCTGAGGTCTCCATGAGGGAAAATGGCATTAATATGAGCATTAAGAACAAAGGAACAAAAAATCCTTTACCTCCCACTTAGAAGAAGCTTGTCCCTTAATTAACTGGTTGATGTATCACCATTGAGTCAGCAGCCCCATGTCCCCAGCCATCCATCACCGCCACTTCACCCCAGACTCTAAATCCTCCGCCTTGAAAGAAGTCTAAGAAGACCTACACTAGCCCGAGTGAAGCTGGGGGAGGTAAGACATTTGGGCAACTAGAGGGAGGGGGCGAAGGTGGGGAGAGCGTCTTCTAAGTACTCACTGATAGCAAAATAGGAACCCACTGACCAATGCCCCATGGTCTTAGGAGTGTTTCCTCTGAAGTTTCCTGCCCACTCCTGAATTACCCAAAGTGCAGCCCTGGGATGTGGGAGCCACTGAAGAGGTTACCCAGTTCATATTTCAAACGGCACAGCCCACTTGCTAAAGCCGTTTCACATTTACTGTGGTGTGTCCCTGGCCCAGTTCACTCTGTCAGGAGCTCGTGACTGAGCCGATCACAAAGTTTTTTGGGAAGGAGGTGGGGGTCCCTTTCATAAACTCTTGCAGTGAGGTGTGTGACCAGCCTGGCACCTGATAAATCAGTTACTAAAATAGATCTCAGCCTTCCGGTGACTGGGGATCCAATAACACTCAAGAGGGGGAAGAACATAAAACATAAATCCATAAAATACTGTGCTGCAAAAGCCACACAAAAGAGAACTTTCAGTTCAGACTTGCATGGCAGGAAAATGGTCATAATTAAAGCAGCCTTGGAGTGCCTGCGACCTACGTAGGAGGAGGGCAGCCGCTAGCTGGTGCCCACCTGGCCTGAAGATGGTGGAAGCCAGAACCACAGTGGTTAAGTTACATTTTTTTATAAAAAGCATCTCACTTAAAAAAATATCTTTCTATGGTGGAAATAACATTAGAATACCTACAGTTTGAATTATGACAAGGGTCCATTTCAAAAGGGAAGCCATTTGCAATTGTAGAATCCTTAAAATACAGAAATTTAATAGCTCTATGACCCTTTGGATTTGTTTTAAAAGACCATTGTCATTAAGCTTTTGTCCAATTCCTTCCACGTCCTTCAGAAATAAATTCTCCAGCACTATGTGCTGGCTCTGATCTCCAGCAGGCCTCACATCACCCCAGGGCTGGCTTTCCCCAGTAGGGTCCCTTGAGAGGCTCCAGTTTCTGAATGGGAAATGCTGCTGTGGCCACATTCGTAGGCCAATCAAAGGAGCCCACTCTTACAGAGCTGCCACATCCAAGCGCCTTTGTCCCTTTGTTCCCTTTGTCGAATCCACAAGCAAAGGCTGCTTGTGAGCGGCTTCCTGGGAAGGGCTTCCAGGAATCACCCTGGTGGGCTTTTCCAGCTCTGCTGCTCTGCGGCATCCTGGGGGCTGGGGGGCTCTGACAGAGCTGAGCCTTCCCCCTGATCTGGGCGGCTCCAGCCAAATGGATTTCCTACTGGAGCCCACCTCTGCACCGTGCTCATGCCGTTGTCTCTTCCACCCTCATCACCACATGCACACCTCCTGCCTGCCCTTTAAGATACAGCTCAAGGCCACCTCTGCCAGGGCAGCCTTGCCTTTCAGACTGCTTCTCCCGCTGAAAGGGGTCTGGTCTCTATCTGGGCCACTTTGATGGTATAGGTACTCTCTACCGCATGGTGGACTTCAGAGGACGCCTTTACTCCCTTACTAGACAGTGCACACGCACCCTGAGGTCCAAATCCTCACGATTCACCTTCACATCCCCTACGGGGCCTCATACTCAGTAAATGCTCCTTAAGTGCCAATGGTGATACAGAAGGTAGAAAGAAATTATTTAGGCAGATAGTGAGGGTAAAAGAGTCCTCTTTTAACAAAACGCAGCCCAAGAAATTATTTTTTCCTAACAAAGAGCAGCCTGAAAAATCGATCTGCAAACAAAGATAGGTAAGCTGGAAGCTTGCATGGGGGAATGCCAGCAGCTGTGCTAATGGAAAAGGGCTACCTGAAGGCCAGACATAAGCAACATGGAGGCCCCATCTTCCCTTTTTTTCTTACAACGTGTACAGTAAAGGAATAGGCAGCATGGTGCAGGCCAGGCAGAGAACCTACCTGCAATCAGGGTGGGGGCTACCAGAAGTTTGCCCCGTATGCAAATGGCACGCCTGGTCCAATCAATCTTTTGTGCCCTATGTAAACCAGACACCACCTCCTAACCAGGCATCTATGAAACCCTCTGCATTTCAACGCAGATCGGCAACCTGTTTGGGACCCCTCTCTCTGCAGCAGAGAGAGCCATTCTCTTTCTTTTTGCCTTTTAAATTTCTGCTCTTAACCTCACTCCTTGTGTGTCCACGACCTTGATTTCCTCAGAGAGACAACGAACTTCAGGTATCACCCCAGACAACGAGGCCATTTCAATGGGAATCTCCCTGGGGGTCTGTCCCTGCAAGCAGGGGCACAGCATGCATCCACAGAGCTCCCTGGGCTCCAGGTGGGTCTTCACCTGGCCATTCTCCCTCACTGTCCCTCTGAGAGAGTGTGGCACAGGAGGAGAGCCATGCCCTCAGCCTTGTCCCTGACAGAATCCTCAGACCCCAGGCCTGGCCTCCTGGCTGCAGTGATGAGGTGAGAAGCCAGCAATGCCCAGGGCAGCCCCACCAGGGCTGCTGGTCCCAGAAATCCCAGGGCACAGGGGGCCAAGGTGAGGGTGAAGAATGACCCTTTCCTCAGCAAGTCAAGTCACCTTCAGGAACACACAGCTGGAGGACTGAGGGAGACAGGTGAGATGTGTGTATAGTGACAAGGACGAAATAGGAAGATTAGAACAAGACACATCATGCCATTGCTACACATGAACTGAAGGCAGAGAAGGTGACTTGGGATGGGAGGTGGAGGGGAGAGTCTGACTTTGCCTTTGTCTCTTGCTATTCCAGGTAGAGACAGGAGAGACTCGGAATGGTGGAGGTCAATCTACCTCCAGTGGGCAGATATGCCGAGGTGGGAGGGGCAGGCTGGCAAGCACTCTTCCCTGGCTCTAGTGAAGGGTGCTGAGGGGGTGCTGAGGACAATCACTGACCACCCATCAGTGCCAGGGCAGCAATGGCTTGACCTGCCCATTCAGAGTCCCTTGTTATGGCAGCTTCCCACGTGGCTCTCCTCCAGATATAGTTTGTCCTCTTACTTCAAGCCCTCAACCTGTGAGAACTTCAACACCCTGGCTGCTGCAGACAGCAAACTCCAAGAGGGGATCATGTGTCTCCCCCACAGGCAACACCGCATCCCTGCACAGGCCTCTGGCACACAGAGCAGATTTGCAATAAATATCTCTTGCATGACACCTCAGAGGGTAAAACACAGCTCAGGTCTTTGGTTTTGCATCATTACAGGTAGCACGTTTTGAACACAATATACAAAAGCAAATCGTCTTCAGCACTCCTGGATTGACATAGTAGGGGACAGGGGTAGACATAAAAAAAAAAAAAATCTCTAAATGAAAACTAACAATGGCTTTCTTATAGGGCTACCATTTTTACAGTAAAACTTTAGCTGGGAAAACCTCTGCTGTGACTTTTGTCAATAGGATGTATATGTAGTAGTTGTTTGAATCTTCAAGTAGCCTATCTGTGCAGATGCAGTGAACAAGCCACAGCTTGCTGACCACAGCAGTTTTAAAGTGACTCATCAGCAAGGTCAGGCCACCTTGGTGGGAAAGTGGGGCCAAAGGCAGAAAAGTGTGCCAGGAATTCCCAGGCCATCTTCACACACACATACACACACACACACACACACACACCAAAAACAGAAAGAAAAAAAAAATCCACCTGAAGTGAACGTTCCAGCCTGCATTTAACTGTGTTTTAGTCTGATTTTCAGTAACTGGGACAGCGACTAAGCTTTTCTTTCTTGTCTTTTCTTTTTTTTAAAAGAAAACATTCGCTAACCAAAATATGGAATTCATCTGCATTGTAATCCCAAGTGGAGAGTGCACGCATTTCCTCTGGATCGTGCATCACTCGCTCCCACTCTCTCTCATTTCTCATGAACAATGAATGGAAACACTCCCTTGTAGGAATTGCAACCGCCTCTTTGAGACAGATGTTTTGGAAACCACTGACAAGCTGCTTGTCACTGTGAGGCGGATCACACACTCTCACAGCCATTTGGTCCAAAACCATGCAGAGAGCGCTTCTTCACATCCATCTCCAATACGATCTGCAGGATATCAGATGGCTGTTACTTAGCCACTTATTCATGTCCCCCTTACCCAACACTGTTCTCCATCAGGAGGCAACACCGAAGGTTCTATCTCAGCAAAGTCGCTATTGTCTGCTATAGAATCAAGGGTAGCATTTCTCTGTGAAGATCTAGTATGGTCCAAGCCTTCAATGAAAACACTATTTTCAGGAAGAGAGCTAGACACTTGGGAAAGAAAATGAACATTTTTAAGCCACGAGGACGCTGTTATAAATTTCTGCTTGGCAAATGGGGACCTCATGGCTTGAAAGAGTTATTATTCAATACTTCCCAAGCACCCACATAAGTTCATGTTTCTCCCTGAGGGCCTCACTTGCTCCATGAGACAAACTCACTACAGCTTTCATCTTGTTTAAAAAGACTTGGTGTGATGCATGGAGGCAGATCATTCAAGCCACCTGGATGTGCTGTGAAATAGTTTCTCAAGCAGTCCCAGCTTTTCCAAATGCACCTATCAAAACAAACCTAAATGCCTGTTAAATTCACTCTTTAGGAGACCTACTTTGTTCCAACAGAGTCAACTGACCGCAGAGAACTTTCTGCAGAATCTAAGACACTCGCCTGAACAATCTTATTGGCCAGAATAAAGAATAAGACACCGGTTCACATACATTTGGAAGGGCATGAAGTCAGTCAAGGGCAGACTCTCAAAAAGAGACTCATCCTTACTTCTCAGCCTTTAGCTAAGGCCATGATACAGAGGCTGAAATGGAGAAACTAAGATACAATCTGAGAAAAATACCCCAAATTTTAAAACTTAAAACCTGTGAAAAGGTTACTCTCCTACACCTTGGTCATGTTACTTGCTGCTGTGGCCTCGAGAGTTCTAATGTCTACGCTACCACTAAAAACTCTGGAGTGACCATCTGTGAGCCATTAAACCCAAGCACAAACGCACACTTTCAGAGCTGAACGTGTCTGAATAGTTTTCGCACACATTGTTAAGATTATACTGCTGGCTTATTTTCTCTATATTCTCTTTTCTACAATAAGGATCATTTACATGCAACATTAAATTTCAACTTATATGGGGCAAATTTTGAGTGGATTGATCATAAAGCTGTATCTCTGGCAAGAAAGACACTTTTCAAAGTAGCCATGCTTAGGCACTCCACTCACCAAAACCACGACGGGGACACGGCAGCATTGTATGCAAGAGCATCAGCTCTAGCCAAGAGGACCTATCCCACCTCCACTACTTTATCCTTGCGCAAACCACTCAACCTCAAGCCTCAGCTTCCCCACGCGTGAAATAGGAATAATAATAGAACCTACATTTTGTAGGATGAGCAGTGCATCCAACGGACAGTGATCAACAAATGGAAAGCTCTCCATAAACGACAGTTTTTATCACATGATTCTCAGTAACCCCGACTCCAGGACTTGCTGATGCTTACTTAGAACACCACAATCTGGCAGAATCACCTGCACATACGACTAGAACTGGCCTCCTGCCTCCTTGCTACTTAGAGGTCACAGTCTGCATGTTCTGTTTATATTGACTCTGGGTTTCTTGATGACATACTAGTCACACAGAAACATCTATTTGTTTAGTGCTTTGCTTTTGGCTGCTTCCAAATGTCTGTGGACTGATCGATGCAGATCCCAGAAATGTAATCATTAGTTGTCTGACTAAAGAGGTTTCTCTCTGTTTGTTTTTATTAGAAATCAGTCCTCTGAACCTGTGGTTTGCAAACTTTCTTTTTGAGCATGAAACACTGTTTATAAAACAGAATCTGACAAACAACCCCAGTTCTGCATATGAAACAGACGAAAGCAGAGCTGTACTGGTTAAAAAAAAACAAAAAAAACAAAAAACAAACAAACAAAAAAAAACAAAGTAGGGGGCTGAGGAGGGTCCCCTTGGCCCCCCATCACCTCCCGGTAGCTCCTAAAATGTCCCTAGAAAGTGGAACGCTCTGTGGAGCATGCTCAGAAGGGCGCTGATCTAAACCACTCACTCTTCCAGTTTCCATCTTATGGCCTACAAATGCCACTCAGCCTGAACCCTAAGAGGCTCACCGGGGCACTGCTGCTTTTCATCTCACGGCTGCATCAGTAACAACAGAGGCAGAGCCCACAAACCACAATCTCGTGCTTCCTAAATGTTCCCAACATGGCTGTGGGCTGGGCAGACACACAAACCCTTCCTTTCTTTGTTTTACTGACTACACGTTGAGTTACAGCAACTCCCCAAAAGCAATGCCCTAGGACCACAATGTTTACATGGCTGTGCCAGCCAGCACACATGACGTCTGATATCATTACTCTGGGTTTCTGGAGGAGCCATAGTGCATTTACAGTTCTTTATTCTCACCGAGCAGTGGCATGGAAACCAAGGTCAATCCAATCTATCAAAACCTCACCAAAATTTTAAAATAATTTCCAATGAAAATGCCTTTCTCATGGTGGAATACACAGTCCTTACAATGTCTGTGAAGTACCAGTACAGTTTCCACACATACGAAATATTAACAGGGACAAAAAAAAACTGAGAAATTCAGAGGAAGGGATGAGAATAACAAAGCAGCTGGAGAAAGTCATCGCTTCAGAAAGCACCAGGAGTAGGAAGCAGGCCCCACCTCCTCGGTTTAACTGCAGCTCCGCGGAAGCATGACGTAGGTCTCACTGCGGGAACCCAAGAGGTACAGGGGGCCTGTTCAGGGTGGTCTGAGGGAGACTGGCCAGGAGGGTTGGGGCTGGAGCCAACCAACAAAATATCCCAACCCATCGTGAAGAAAATATTTCCTCCTCAGGAAAGGCCGCTACATCTTCCCAGGGAATGGCTGGAAGACTCCCAGCCTGAGTCATTCGGAAACAGATTTTACAAAGCACTCCAGAGGATCCCAAGGGAACGATCAGGCCGCGTCGGAGGAAGAGCCATCATGACCAAGTGGGTCTTTTCCAGCTCCAACTCCCATGACTGCAAGGTCCTTCTGGTTCTTCCCAACTCACTGTGGCCAGCATGGCTGTAGTATGACTGTCACGATCCTTGGCTCTGAGTGTTTTAAGGCCTGGATGTGGCGATGCAGTGACTCTGGCAGAGGCCTCCCAGCTACAGTACATAAGCTACAGTCCGCACTTCCACGTAAAGAGCTCCACCTGGCCTTGGGGCATGGAGAAGGGAGTGGATTATGTATCCAAGGAGCTGGTGCTGGCCCAGGCCCAGTCCCAGGCACTCGCCTGTCCAGCCTCAGTGGGGAGGGCTCACCAGGGGCCCTCACATTTCTGCATCTCACCAAGGGCCTGCTGAAAACAGGCCCCCTGTGACGTCTGCTAATCAGATTTGCCCCTGGAGCCAGTAATAATTAAACTTGGTCGATGAAAGGAACACTGGAAAGGTCTCCCATCCCACAGCTGGTCAGCAAACAGAGCAGATGGGCCGTATCCACAGCCATGTCTGTGTAAATCTAATTATTCAGCTGTCAGAATGAGCCCTAAGTGACACTGGTCACCCTCACAGGTAGCTGTCAGCCCTTGGGAAGCTGTTGTTGGGGGCAGCTGTGAAAGCTAGAACTTCTCCCTCAGCTCCCCTCACCTTTCCTAGGCAGCACTGGCAGACTTATGCTGGATCACGCACCCTGGGATTAAATGCCATTTTCTGTGCAGTTCCTCATAGGCCAAACATATTATGTGCTTGTTAACTATTCACCTGATTCAGGTTTCTGGAAAAGTCCTATCCAGAAAGTTAGTTTTAAATCAGAAAAGCCTCCTAGAAAGTATCAGATTAGATAAAAAATTGTATTTTTCTGTCTTGTGTCAGCATTATTATTAGGTGATACTGATTATGTTGGTTGTATCTGTTAACTACTGTTGAGTAACAAAGTGCCTTAACATTTCATAGCTTAAAATACCTGGCTGTTCCTCTGCTGGTTTCTCCTGGGCTGGCTCACGATGGCTTTCAGCTAGGTCAGCTGTGCAGGAAGGCCCACAAAGGCTTCCTTCACATGTCTGGCCCTGAATGCTGCCTGCCAACAGGGGAACCTTGGCTCTCCTCTGTAGGCCCCTCATCCTTCTGGGGTGAGACTGGCATCCTTACACAGAAGTCTCAGAGCAGAGTTCCAAGAAGGTGAAAGCAGAAGTAGTCAGACCCTCTGAGGCTGAGACTCTAGAACTTACACAACACTTCTGCCACATTTGAGCCGTGAAGGCAAGTCAAAAGGCCAGCCCAGACCCAAGGGGTAGGGAAATAAGACTCCAGTTATTAATGGGAGGAGTGAAAAAGAAGGTGCAATATTTTTAATCTACCACATGTCAGCATCTCCCCAACTGGGTCAGAGTTATAGGAGTTCTGGGGCAGGGCCATGGGTGCTCTGAGATCAAAGCAATCCCAGGACAGACACTGAATCCTGTATCCCCTTGAAGAGCCACAACACACGTTGGCGTGCGGAAGACTCTGAGTAGTCCTCCAATAGCAATACATTCTGCTCAATTTTCTTTCATCATGAGTACGTTTATAGAAGCAGAAGAAGACCACTTTCCTGTAACACCATTTTGGAAAGTCTGGTCATGAGCTCTGGATTTTTAGAACACTTCCAGTTGAACATATTTTGTCTTGCTGCCTTAATACATGTCCCATAAACATTGCATCCATGTCTAAAATACCTTCCAATATGTGGAAGCAGCACACAATACGGCAACTCCTGAGTTGGGGTTATGACTCTAAAGGTCACCACAGTGCATCGCTCCAGTAACTAGACATTAAGCAACTTCCACTCAAAATCATCTTGATCCTTGAAAAACTTTCCTAGAAGTTATATGCAAAAAACTGGGGGTCGTTTTCTTCAGGTACAGTATTTCTGAGCATTGACAGAAGTCTTGATTCCTACAGAATAAATGCTACAATTCACTATGAATAAATTCCACATTTGAAATTCAATAACAGTAACATAACCCATAGTGGATCAGGAGGCCAACCTTGCACACAGGCTACTGGACCACTAGCAAACCACGCTACTTCTTACCTGCCTGTCGGCCACCAATCTGGAGCCTTCCATACAATTTTTTGCTCCTGTGAAAAGAAAAGCCTCATCCATCCTCACAACCAGGTTCTCCACTTTCAAAAGCCATGGCACGGAACACATTGAACTAATACTCTGGTCATGAGAACATGATGATCCCAATAGTGGGTGAAGATTCATGAGACGAGGGCAAACTCAAACCAAGGATTCAGGCCGTTACGAAGAGAGCTCTCAGAAGACCAAGGACAGTCAAGAGCAGTCTCAATTCAGGGCCCAAACTCCACAACAGTCCCTATGTGTGGAGAGAGAGAGAGCGCCGGAATGCAGTGAAGGCACAGGGAGATACTAGATGCTGAACATGAGACTGAAAAAGGATCCTCTTTAATTCTGTTTTATTTTTATTTTTATTTTTGAGATGGATTCTACTCTGTTGCCCAAGCTGGAGTGCAGTGGTGTGATCTTGGCTCACTGCAATCTCCGCCTCCCGGGTTCAAGAAATTCTCTTGCCTCAGCCCCCTGAATGGCTGGGATTACAGGCGCCTGCCACCAGGCTTGGCTAATTTTTGTATTTTTGGTAGACATGAGGTTTTGCCATGTTGGCCAGGCTGGTCTAGAACTCCTGATCTCAAGTGATCTGCCCATCTCAGCCTCCCAAAGTGCTGGGATTACAGGCGTCAGCCATCATGCCCAGCCATACTTCTGTATTTATTCTCATACGGGAAAGACTGACTGACAAAGGGAATAGAGAGAGTTTATTTTTATCTTGCTGCTGAAACAGTTTCTTAGAATTAGTGATTCTTACTTCATTCACTAAACAATGGTGATTCACCAAAAGACACACAGCAGTCAGTGGCCAATTTACTAACTTGGACTCAAAATATCCTACTATTCCTTCTAGGGTGTCAAATATTTTTAAACCTTTATCTTACATTGTCAAATCATCAGGGAAACATCTCCTGGAAGCCTAACTGCAATTTCAAAGGATGGAATAAAAGTGAATCTAGAGGAACGGGGAATTCCGTGGGAAAACACACCTCATAAATGATAAAAGAGGAAGTAGAAATTTCTAAGGAATTGTGAGTACACTGGTCCAAGAAATAAACAAGGTAACTTCTTGGAAGAATTCCATAGCAAAGTCATTTGGGGAGCCTTTTTGAGAATGGCTGAACATCAAATCTTAAGGGCAATTTTGAATTTAAGGAGCCAAGAGATCAGTCAGTCCAAGACTTGGTAAGATGGTAATTGGACCTACTGTCCTGGGGGTTCCTAGGTTTGCATCTGGAGGTCACTTCAGCTCCTGCTCCTAATTCACCCTGAGAAATGGCTCCAGGCCCTGGACACCACCTTGAGCTCTCTTTCCCTCTAACAAGGCAGCTATTCAATCAGAAATAAGAGACTGTTGGGGCTCAGAAAACAACACCCCAAAACGAAGGCCTAGCAGCAGCCTTAGAAACATGAAGTTATTCTCTTTCTCCTGTCCTCCTATGTCTCAGTCCCATTCTCCCAAGTCAGGTCACAAAAACTAGAATCCCATTTACCCAAGGCGGGTTATAGAAGCCAGAACCCTCTTTCCCAAAAGCCAGCCATGAAACCTAAAAATATTCTATGTAAAAACTGGCCTTAAAGAAATTATCTGATCTACCTTTTTTGACTGTAGGTCCTAAGACCTCATCACAGAGAGGGTCCTGCCCCACACCCAGAAGAAAGGAATGCATGCCCAGAGAGGTCAAGAGGAATCTAGACAGGCTAGGTTTCCCCACTCAAGCTATTAGCATTAGATCATACCCTCCTGTCCAGTCATATATCTACATGACTGTTCATACTCTGTTGAACCTATGCACAAAAATGGACAATTTCCCCTGTATCTTGGGTCTTCATTCTGAAGGCACTCGTGTATACATGTTTAATAAATTTGTACACCTTTCCTCCTATTAATCAATCTGCCTCACGTCAGTGATTTTTTTAGTTAACCTTTGGAGGCCAAGGGCCCTGGCCTCTACAAGACAAAGACAACTAAAGGGATTTAGCTGCTTAACGTAATAAGGGGGAAACCTGATGCCAACTTATTCCTTTGTTTCCTTTCTCAGTCCACATACTGAAGGATTCTAAGAGCAGGTATGCTCCTCTGGCTCGGCCAAAGGCACCAGCACACTAATGCTATGAGAGAACTACTGCAGCGGGGGAAAGAATTAGGAAAAAATAAGTATGATCAATTCTGTGTACTATTAAATCTAGCTAGATACTTCCAGAAATGTAGCACATTTGGGACTTGTTGGAATGATAGAAAATATATGGCAAATAAACAATAAATATTTCAGGTATAATATTGTCCAAGTGCATAAAGCATGTCAATTTATCCTTCAACAAAGCGTCACGGGCTATACAGAATCGCTAACCAGCCATGTAGCACAAATTGTTGGTTTCACTATCCAAACACCACACCTTTGGGACTTGGAACCCCACAGAAGTTCTGCAGGCTCCATTAATCATCCTGCACCTAAGTTGTTCCTACCATGGCAGGATGTTTGGTGGGAATTTGGACATGAGTCAACAGAAGTGGGTTGGCCACAAATGGTGCATGCCTTTGGACATTCGTGTGGGAGAAATGGTAAAAGCAGGGACACAGCTTTCAGGACTTTCGCAAGGTGACCTCTCCTGCCTACCTTCACAACTTCGCCATCTCATGTATCTGTCACCCCACACCACTCACTACTTCCTAACCACATTCTGCACTTCACATCTCTTTGCCTTTGCCCACACTTGTCTCTGCCAGGACTGCCATTCCCCTCTTTCATCCCGTGGCAAAAGCTAGTCATTTTCAAGGCCCAGTTGAGAAGTCATGGCTCCAGCATGCCTTCTCCAACTGGCAAAATTGTTCCCTCCTCTGTCCCCAATATAATGAGTTGACCACAGCAGCAGTGACTTCTCTGCTTGTCCTTTCATGGCTGCGTTGGGAGCCTTTAAGAACGAGGACACTTTGGTACTGTTGGTCTAGCATCACACAATAGCTCTAAGTGATTTGATATCTGTAGTGTCCAGATCATATCCCCTCACCCCGTACATGACAAGAATGGAAGACCTGATAGGGTATTAGGATATATTTCCCATGTTGTATCAGCAAGGATTCTGCATTAATAAAATAGGAATAGAAAACACACAGCACAGAAGGATTCTTAAGGTCCACTGATAGCACTGATTCCACCTTCTTTCCTTCCCTAGGAATTTCCCCAAGTAATGAAGGTAGCTCTGTTCAGACTTGGCTGGCCACAGACTTCCGTCAGATTTTTGTTTTCTTCCAGATCTGACTGCATGGAAAAAACACCGTAATTTCCTTGTGGGCCTTGTTATAATTCTGTAGGCTGATTAGCTCTGAGGAAATTTCAACCCTACAAGGAGCCCTGACAATTCAGTTGTCCCATTGTGATTATAATGGTTTGTCAGTGTTTGCTGTTGAGGCACAATATGTCATTTTGGGAGCAACATTTAGACACCTCTCCAAGATTCTCCCTGCATTCCCCATTTCAGGATCAGTAGTATCAAATTCTTACCTCTTTCACATCTACTCCAGCATTGATCAAGCGCTGATCTATTTTAAGTACATTCCACTGGAAATCGCTGCATGTGCTTCCTTCCTGACCACTGAAGTGTCTCCCGTAGACAGACTTGTCTATCGATGTTGAAAACTTACAACAGTGCAAGGGGCAGACACTGTGCATGCCTGCTGCACCTCAAGCCCCTGTTCCCGCATATGCTTACAGCAGGCACCCAGGACTTCCACCCGAGGGCTCTCTTTTGGCCCCAACAGGAGTTGGCCCTTAAGTGCTGGTCTCAGAAGAAGTGGTTAATGACAGAGATGAGTTGGAGAGGACATATCCCAGAACTTGCTGGCCCAGCTGGGATAATTCTGACGGATGTCTCATAGAATTCACTAGAGATGGAGCCTCAGGTGCCCACAGCAGCAATGCCATCTCTTTATTGGCTCTCTTCTCCTATTTCACACCCCTATTCCCTTAACAACGTTTTCCAGGTTTACCTCCCAAGTCACCTACCTGCACTTGAATCCCTGCTGCAGAATCTGCTTTTGGGGAACCCAACCTAAGAAAAGTACCAGACAAAAGCCACTCGATACAGATAAGGGAAGGCAGACTCAATGGCAGCCCCAACATCAGGTATAGGAAAGATTTTCAGCAAGTAAAACACTGCCGTGGCTTATTCGTGCTGAGGAAACTTTCCATGTCACAGCCATAAGGAGCCTGACAGCCTCAGGAAGTGAACTGAGCTGTCTCAGATCTTGGGGAATTGTGTGTTATATGTGTTCTAAAAACGGATTGGATTTCAGGGGCTATTTCCAACTTCGATGGTATTAAATTTCCTTTTATTCTTCCCAGCACCATATTTCCAATAAGCCCTAAAAAAACTTACCCCTGAGGAAGGATATTTTGCTATCTTAATAAAGTCTTCCAATCCTTAGGAGACAAATCATATTTTCATCTCAAAAATATTAATTTTACTCCCTTAAAGAATCTTATGAAAATATTTGTATTTCTTGCCTGAGTTCCCTAGGAGGTAAGCTGAAAAACTAGCTAATAAAGGATAAAGCCAATGTAACAAAAAACAACACATATTGAAATATGGAAATAATTAAGGTCCCAAGAAAACATCAAGTCTTCATATCAAAAGCCCTTTAACTAGAAAGTATTGTCCAGGGACTCACATGACAAATATACATTAGACAGTATTCAAGGTGTGTTTTGCTTTAAACCAAGCAAGGAGGCAAAAACTTCATTTCTATAAATGGTAAGTAAATTAATAGGTGAGAATTCACTCCATACAGAGAATTTAAAATAGATTCCATTAAAGTAGCATACTCTGCAAAATATCAATTTTCATTTGTTTTAGAGAAATCTAGTTTATCCATTGTGTAAGACTGTATCTAATTGGGAAAACAGACATTCACTCATTCTGAAAGTGAAGCCTGGACTAAAAAAGGAGGAACACGGAAGGAGAACAGACAGGAATTCATAAAACCAATGGGATGTGGGCAGAGCGGGAAAGAGGGATTTCTGGTAGATGGGGTAAACAGTCTTTCTCCTGGGAGTGGAGACCCAGGCCACAGGGCCAGTCAAGAGAGAGGGAGAGCTTCATGTGGGGGCATGCTAAATTAAAAATGTCAGTGGGACACCAGAGGAAGACCCCAACAGGCAGCTGGCTGGATGGTTCTCCACCTGGAGGAGAGGGTCTGGCCTCTGAGTGGCAGCTGAAGCCACAGAGTGGGCCGGAAAAGCCAGAGGATGCAAAAAGATAAGGGAGAAAAGGGGGCCAAAGACGACCCAGAGACCTTGATGAAGGGGCAGGCAAAAGAAGTCAGCCAGGTAGACTGAGAAGAAACATCAGGAGAGGAGAAGCAGGTGAGAAGCACTTCATGGGGTCCATGAGCCAATACGTTCTCTTTCTTCTTCTTCTGACAATAGAAGTTATACCTCGTCTGCCCTGAAGAGGCAGAGTGGAATCAGAAGTACCAGGGCAGGATGAGGGTGACAATGAGGGGCTCACGAGGTGTGGGTGAGGTGGGAGGGGGCACCCACCGGGCAGAGCTAACTTTCCAGATGGGGGCAGTCACAACCAAGAAGCCGCATGAGAACTTTGAGTTGTGTTCCCTTTGATACTTCCACACCTGAGTTCCCCTCAAACGTAGGACACTTTTGTGTGAGTTAACAATTACAGAGCATATGATACATGTAAAATTATGCATTCCAATAAACTTTTCTAGGAAAATGGGCCAAGATCATAAATGTCACTATTATCATAAATGAGAGTTTCACCTAAAGGAAAAACATGAACGAACAATTCAGAAAAGACAAACTTCAACAGCTATTCTATTTAGGAAAACATTAGATGTGGTCAATAATAAAAACAGTAACAAAACGAGATGCCATTCTCACCTCACAAACTAGCAAAGACTTAAGAACTGATAACTCATTCCTGATGAGGGGGATATACAATGGGTGCTCTCTTACACTGCCAATGAGGGCCCAACTTCCCTGCAAATATGTTTTATAACTAAACAATAATATCTGTAAAAGGATATTCAAGGTTGATATTTAATGGTTTAAAAAAATCAGAAAACAACTCAAATGTCAAAATTAGAAAGCAGGTTAAAATGATTTAAGATATACATCATAAGACAGAATACTGAAGATTTCTGTAGAAAAGGAACTTATAATGACATGAGGAAATATTTATAATATTAACCAAAAAATAGCAACATAAAGTTATATACAGAGTAAGAACTCAGTTATGTAAAGAAAAGAATGTACAAAAAGGGATACTCTTAGGAACTTGAACAGATTAACAGTAGTGACCCCTAAGGGAACTGATTTTTTTCCCTGCACGCTTATACATTTCTGTATGAACTTGGGTGATTTTGATAACTGGGGGGACAGGTCACACATAAACAGCTTCTGGCAATTCTAATCCAGCCATTATAGTATATATGTAAGGGCTGTTGCTTGGCTTCAAGAGTATACCAGTGTTCGGCCGGGCATGGTGGCTCACGCCTGTAATCCCAGCACTTTGGGAGGCCAAGGCCAAGGCGGGCAGACCACAAGGTCAAGAGATCGAGACCATCCTGGCTAACACAGTGATACCCCGTCTCTACTAAAAATACAAAAAATTAGCCGGGCGTGTGGTGGGCGCCTGTAATCCCAGCTGCTCAGGAGGCTGAGGGGGGAAAACGGCATGAACCCAGGAGGCGGAGCTTGCAGTGAGCCGAGATCGCGCCACTGCACTCCAGCCTGGGCGGCAGAGCAAGACTCCGTCTCAAAAAAAAAAAAAAAAAAAAGAGTATACCAGTGTTCAAGGCCACCAGCGAAGACTGAATGTGACCTCTGGGCAGGTGAAAAACCATCTTAGATTTAAGATGTGCAGATGATGTAAATATGCAAGCATACAACACAGAATACCAGAGCACTGAAAGAAAGGCATAGCTTCTAGGGGTTTGCCCCAATGACTTTCTCTGTAACCATCCTTTTACCAAAATGCCTGCCAGTTTCCAGATGAATAAACTTAAATGTATCTGATGTGGGACATAATGGTCCAAAACTGATGACCCTGACCTTGAATGAGGAGAAGTCCATGAAAGCACTTGACCACCATCCTACACTGTGTCTTTCCAATCCACAGTCACTCCATGAGTGTTAGGAGAAAAATAGATTGGACTTCAACTGAATCACAGATGTAGTCTGAGAATGAAGCAAGGAGGGAGAATGTGGTGGCAAGGCAGACAGAGGGGATCAGCTCTTTCAGACTAGTCACATTAGATTCCTAACATGACCCTCAGTCATAGTTGCCTTCATTACGTGAAAGATGTAAATTAATGACAGGAAGTGCCCACCTCCTAACACCACTTGGCCACAGTTATAGAACAATTTGGATCAAAATCAGGTACGTTTCCAAGTTCACCTGGACTTGCCAAGTAGCCTTAAGAGTTTTTCACAGATTGTTCTGGGATGGTAACATAAGGTGCAGAGATGGGGCCAACCCCATTTTTAGAAGCTGCCTGCTACCTTGGCTCTGTAACATGCGCCAAGTGGCTGGCCTGTGGCTCTGGGGTTGCTGGTGCGAGCAGTGTCTGGAAGGACAGGACAGTTGTATGACTAACGGTTCCAACCAGCATCAGAGCATGAAAGAAAGCAAAGACTACAAAAACTTTATTGCAAGCTGAATTGAATGAATCCAAGAGAATATAGATTAAATCGATATTTAATTCAGTAGAGGTCAGTTTTAGTTAGGGAGTCATTATGACGTTTCAAAGAGCAGATACGGTATTTACGGGGGCAGCATCTCAGAACTTCAGGGATATGCTATTGCTTTCTTTAGTGGCAAGCAGGGTTTGCTGTGGTTTGGCATGGGCAATTATTTTAAATAAGAATACTAAATAAAAATGTGTACAGCTATTACCTATATTAACAAGCTTCATAAAAAGCATACATTCGTTATACAGGGATGATAAGGGAACACCCCTACACCATCCCAGTGTACACTCATTCATCTGAGTTCAATTAGACCACCTTCCTTTCTAGAAGCAATTCTTTAAAGTGGATTGTTAAAATAAAAAAGCTTTCTCAGGAAGGATTAGGGGGATTCTTCATGCAGATGGAATGACAACAGGAGCACCAACTGGAACCAAATCTACCTGCTGGGAGATTTGCATATAGCCTTTTTCATGGACTTTCACTGATCACAACAAAACTACACATTTTTCTTTTCAGAGACAGAGTCTTGCTATGTGGCCCAGGCTGGCCTCAAACTCCTGGGCTTACTCCCACCTCGGGCTCCTGAACACTGGGATTACAGGCACATGTCTGCACCAGGCTTATATATTTATTAATGTGAGATCCAAAACATCCCTGTGGACTAATCCGATTGGATGGAGGACAAGAATTCTTTGTGCAATAATCCATCAGACAGAAGGCCAGAATCCACCGGAAGATGGGCACTCTGGTCACATGAGCACTGAGAATAGTTATTTTCCACCTAGGGAAAACACGCATTCTTCTTAAGCCTCCAGGCTTCACCTCCTCTCCCCAAAGCAGACGACTTTTTTTCCCACTGCTCAAAAGAACTGAGCCACAACATAAGAATTATCTTAAGGCCTATTCCCTGTACTTTCAGCTTACCTATGGCAGCACACCTGCTGTGCCACAGAGAGCTGCCCTGTTCCTGTCCAAAGCTAACTCCATGGGCACCTGCCTCCATGAGTCTATGTTTCGTCAGCTGGCTGCAGCCCTGCCCACCCTACTCTCCCAAACCTCCCTTTTAGTCCTCATTTCTTGCCAGTGATGCCTTCCTATCTGCTTTCCTGGCCTCTCGTCAGCTGCTCCAGTGGTGCCTTCTTAATGTTCAACTTTACTTTTTGGCTTAAAAAAAAATTTGTGGCTTCCCAAATTATAAGTGGGCCATACTCCCAAATTCTTACAAAGCGGATATTATAGTTAAGCCCCCACTCACTCTTCAATTTGACCAACATTTACTGAGCAAATGTAAGTATCAGGCACTGTGCTAGATAGCCTATAATGTCAGACATTGCACTGGGCATCGAGGATATACTACAAAACTCACACCTGCCCTTGGGAAGTTTATAGTCCATCAAGGGAAGCAACTTTTCATAGAAAGAGAATACCCCTCTGGAGAGAAGCCCCAGAAGTCTCCTGTGGGATAGGCCTAGCTAGAAGTCTCATCAGAAAAAAGATACATTGTCAACATGCAAGTAACAAAATTAGAAAATGACAAAAGAACTGCATCCATTTTGTCTTCAATGCATTTAATTACTCTGATTTGTTTTGTTAAATCTTGAATATCACTGTCATTTCTACTTTATCATTTTTCCCCTCCAGGGACCCTATATTTGGTCCAACTTACCATCAAGTAAAGGGAGAAGGTTGTTACACTTTCTCTTAATAAATGCTTCCTATTCCTATTGACTGCTTCCAAATTGATGGTATAAATGTATTCTATATTCTAATATTGGAATTTAAGAAGATCAATTATCATAACAATTAAACTATGCAAAGAAAAGACACCTTTCTTTAGGTAAAGATTCTTCAAAAAATTTGATAATGGTTTCTATTTAATACAGAAATATCAATCCTGCTTAATTCCTAGATAGAGCTTTTAACTGTACCACCCATCTGCTCAGTCTGGAAAAATACAACAATGGCAATGTATTTGCTGTGGTTATTACACGAAAAAATACAGGCATCACAGATCGAGTACACACAATCAAAGAATTTTAACAAGGAAAGCAGCCAGTGTCTATTGGCACCAACTACAGAGGAACAGAATGACAGAGGTTAGCTATCCTCACCACCATTGCCTCATAAGGAATGTGGCCTATCCTCAAACCCAGACCAGAATGATTCTGAATCAAACACTCGACCCACTGCCTCTCAGAATGCACATAAGTGCCACTAGGGCATCAATGTGAAACACACATACTGATAACCTTACGTTGTATTATCTTCTCATGTTTCCTACACCTGCTGCTGAAAACTAAGCAGCTAGCCAGCAATCATGCCCTTGGCAATATATCTCCATATTTCTGGTACATGGTAAGAAGAGAGTGCAGAATCACTATGGGTAAATTAAAAGTCATTTTGTCCTAGATGACTGCTCCTAAACTGATCTCCTGGGGCACAGCAGTATGTGATACCAGGAACATGGTGCCTGCAACAAACGTCCAAGTCAACAATCATCAAGAAGGAGGATCATTTAGCTGAAAATACTGGTTTCATATCCTAGGGAGTGGTTGTGAGGGGAAGGCTCTGAGGGCTTCCCTTGACAGCTTCACAAAGCAGTGGAGGCCAAAGGACTGCAAGGAAAGCAAACATTGACCTTGAGCGATATTACACAAGGCTTAGGTAACTTGTTTGCTATGCATTTTTTCTTTTTTTCCCCCCCAATTTTGAATATTTAAAACATTTCTCAAACTTGTTAATTGGCATACTATGAACAAAACCTTAAAAAAAGAAAAAACCCAACTTTCATAATCGTCAAAAACGAATAGGGAAAATAGTATTTTACTTGATAAATTAGAAGCTATCCAATTCTATGATGCTCTAGAATAGCACTGTGCAATAAAAATATTACTGTAAGTCATGTGTATTAAAATTTTTATAGCAACATTAAAAAGCATAAAGAAACCAATTTTAATAAATTTCATATAACTCAAAATATGTAGAACATTATGATTTTGACATGTGATCAGCATAAAAATTATTAATGGAATTTTTACATTCTTCTAATACTTAACACTTCAAAATCTTGTGCATTTTGCACTTATTGCACATTTCAATTAAGGCACAAAATTTCCATCAGGAAAAATTGATTTGGTTTAAAATTTATAAAATTTACAGTTGAAAAAGTAGAATCACATATGAAAGTTGTTCCAAATATACTTAAACTTTTGCCAAAAACCAAATCGACTCTCAGTTCTAAATTTTCAAGTAAGTAGGATGAAAACTTTGGTGCCTCAGTCGCACTAGCCATATGTCAAGTGCTCAGCAGCCACACAGGGAGACACTAACGGGGAGATACGACCGAATCGGATGGTGCAGGTATAGCGCTTTCACTTTGCCCCTTCGGCTAGAATTCCCCTAGATGGGAAGAGACCTGTCCCCAGTTCACCTGTGAAGAGAACCCAGGAAGACCAACTCCCAGTGCTGCATTCGCCCACGAGGGAGTCCCACCTTGTGGGGGTCATCCTCAGTTTATTCAGATCATCTTCCCTGGTCCAAACTTGCATAACATGATAAAAGGCAGCTCAACAAGACACAGTTCAAACACGAGGGGTTTTAAGACTGTGGATATTTTTTCATGTCTGATTCTCTGCCTCCCTTCTTATGTCCTAGTGAATTTACGAGCATGTATACCGATATTCATTAGGTGCTAGTTCTGTATGCCCCAGTATTCAAACAGTACATCATTTACTCTCAGAGCAATCAGGTGAGATAGGTGAGAACTAGACAGGGTGACAGTCACTTGCTCAAGGACATTCACCTAATTATGGTGACAGTCACTTGCTCAAGGACATTCACCTAATTATAAGTGGTTAGAGCAGGGATTTAAGCCCAGAGAGTCTGGATTAAAAGCATGCCTAGCAGGGGCCGCTTATGCTGATCACCCACCCTAAATTCACACTTTTCAAAGCCTTCTCACAATTCTCATGGAATAGGCAGGCAAAACTGAGCAGGTATTACCCTTGCCACTTTGTCAGTGAGGCACAGGTGGTAAGAGATTCGCCCAAAGAGGCACAGCAAGAGCCTGGCAGAGCAAGCCCTCAGATTCCACATCCTGTGCTCTTTCCACGATACCCAGTGCCAGGGAACCAGCAGAGGAATACCTGCTGTTTACTACGTACCACACACATTCCTATCTTTATGTTGGTCAATCTTCCCACCACTTTGGGAAGAAGGGATTATCCATGAGTAGAGATGAGAATTCCACATGGCAATGAAAAGTGCCCTAGGTCACAGAGCCTGCTGGTGCCACAGCTGGGGTCCCAATCCAGGTCCGTGTCCACAGAGACGGAACCTCTGCCAAGGATCGCCTAACATCAGGCTCGCCCCAGACTGCAACTGTGCTCTTCGCTCAAAAGAAACCTTCCACTAAGTCATATAACGTGACTAACTACATAACAGAAAGCAGGATCACCAACATGGCGAAACCCAGTATCTGCTAAAAATACAGAAATCAGCCGGGCGTGGTGGCAGATGCCTGTAATCCCAGCTACTTGGGAGGCTGGGGCAGAAGAATTGCTCGAACCGGGGAGGCAGAGGCTGCAGTGAGCCAAGCTCACGTCACTGCACTCCAGCCTGAGCGACAGAGTGAGATTCCACCTCAAAAAAAAAAAAAAAAAAAAAGCAGGATCAGATTGCTCTACAATTCAGACACCATTAATTCAGAATGTCTGTTCTTGTGTTTATCTGACTTGATAAAGTGTTATTGTATTTCCATGGGATGAATTCACAACCTAAAAAAAAAAAGACACAGAGAAGGCTGGTTCTATTAGATTAAGTATTCAGAGAGGGGGCATTTTAAGGGAACACACCACTTTTAATTTACCACATTTAATTTAACCACATTTAAGGGAACACAGCAGAATGAAATTGGCTTTTCCCCAGAGCAGGAATAAATAGGCCAGTCTGGCAGTGACCACGGTGACCACTCACAAAGGGGGGACTAAGCCATTACTGGGAAACACGTGAGAAGTGTAGAGCCTCTTCACTCGGGTTTTCACACTCCTGAAATAACAGGTAAAATGAAAATCGCTCCTGTTACCACTCAGGCAGACAGTGCGCGGGAGTAGAAACAAATGCCCCTCCCCAGCACAGACCTGCCTCCGATGAGAGTATCTGCAGTTGTAGAACTATATGAGCAAAAACCAGACCTCACTACCAAACCCAATGTCACCTAGCTGACGAGCATCTGAAATTTTGCATCTGAGCAGCACATGGCAGTATTATTAGCCAAACTTTAAACAGGTTTATGAGCAACTGGTTCAGAAAATCACATGTAATAAGTTCCTTAATTTCACCATACAGGCAAAGGTATACATTTTTATTAATAGAAAATTAGTTTCGCCCACCTCCACTACATAAAGATGGAGTAGATAAAGATTATCAGTTTGGGCTGACCATGGTGGCTCACACCTGTAATCCTAGCACTTTGGGAAGCTGAGGTGGGCAGATCACTTGAGGTCAGGAGTTCAAGACCAGCCTGGCCAACATGGTGAAACCCCGTCTCTAATAAAAATACCAAAATTAGCCAGGTATAGTGGTGCACGCCTGTAGTCCCAGCTACTCTACTCAGGAGGCTGAGGCAGGAGAATCACGTGAACCCAGGAGGTGGAGGTTGCAGTGAGCTGAGATCACACCACTGCACTTCAGCCTGGGTGACAGAGCCAGACTTCACCTCAAAAAAAAAAAAAAAAAAAAAAAAAAGATTATCAGTTTGATAAAGTGCCAATGATTAGCCTGCTCAGGACACCACCTGTCTCAGGTCAGCCCTGGCATTCCAATGAGAAGGAATTCTGCTCAAATAGTTTCATAACACACAAGTATTTACAATTCCCATTTAACAACAACAAAAAAACCCTCAAGCTTCCTAACCTAAGCAATAGAAGTTGTTAGAACAACTTAACATTTGAGGAGTCACCAGTTCATTTCATAACATAAGAGCAATTTTTCCTTCCCTAGAATCTGCAAGCTAAAAGAGTTTCCTACAAATGAGATGGTGTCTGTGAAAATGCTGTGTGTAAATCCCCTCCACATGGCAGACCCTCCTGAAAAGGGTGTCAGTAAGTCCCAAATCCATACCTTGAGCTGGCTTCTTTGGACTGAGCCGAACTTCCAGTTTGTAACAAGACCCAAGAGGACCTGGCTGAATAGGCCTCTCCCTTGGGAGAAACAGAGCTGGATCAAAGTCTTTTGGGACAATTATTTGACTATGTACTCCCTTGATTTTCTTAAATGTGTATTGTACAAGATTACTCAACCTCTATTATCTTAACTAATATTTTCAAAAAGTGACCTTTATAAATTAGAACCTGTAGAATTAATCATAAATCACCTATTAGTCAACTGCCTTCAACTTTTATTCCCACAATCCTTCCGAAGATATGAGCTATCATTGAGTAATAAAATTGGGTAATTTTAATCAGCTATCTCTACTTTCTCTGTCTGAGAAAAATGATAAAAATGATGAAATGGTCCACAGAGAAGCTCAAAAGGAAAGACAACTTAAATTCAGCTATGCCTACTATAAAGAGCTCTGAAACTTGGGTATGAAGGGTGACAAACAAAGCATATTAGATTTGAAGTGTGGCAACTATAGCATTGAATTTAATACCATTTATGAAACTTCACAGGGTTGTTTATAACATTTATGTATGCTCATCTAAGTGATGTTTCTAGCCCTAAAAAAATTAGTGCTTACCACACAGGGTTCAAAAGTTTGAAACACTGCATCTTTTTCAAGAAGTTGCCATTCACTGGAAAATTGTTTCCAAACAATCACCAACAATAAGGTCATCTGATTTCATTTACTTACCTATTTATATCTGTAGGAATGCTGGGAAGTCTTAACGAACAACTTCAGGAAAATGCCACCTGGAAAAACAAATTGAACAAAGAGTTAGATTTTAAACACACATACACACACAAAGACTTAGCATGCAATTTTATATCTCATTAAAATATGTGACATTTCAAATATTGGTCCCTAGGCAGCACACAGCTCAACTGGCATTAGAACACGGCCGCTCCCGCCCAGGAACACCAACACACGAACACAGGGTCCAAACCACTGATGAACTAGAAAAAGTAAAAGGCCAGGGGAGAATGTCCAGCCTGTGAACATGTACCTAATTACATCCTTTCCTTTCCCCTCACAAGGGGACCAACTTAAAAATATAATTTGTGTCCTGGAGGATACTTTAATGAATGACCATAAAAAGGCTCAAAAATCCAGAAACAAATTAAGAAATAAAATACGAAATTGTGACTGAAGAAACTATCCTAGCAGCACTTTATATCCTTTTCAGTTATGCAGGTTAAGTTCTAAAGTTAAATTCACAAAGATGTCAAGACTGGGAAAGTGGAAAAAGGGCCATTTTTAGAAAAACCCTAACATAGTAAAAATAAAAGTTGAAAAGTAAGAACTTATTTAATGATTAGTTTATTTAGAAATCAAGGATTCCTTCTGGTGGTCTCAAAGTCTTTAGGGAACCCTTAGAAACTTATAAGCCTACTAATACATTCACAAAACAGAGAATCCTCAAATATCTCTTCAGCATTGCTTTGGAATATTAAACATAAATGGAATAAATTTCTAACATAAAATGTCACAATTACCATTTGTTGAAAATCTATTATGCACCTGGGACTGTTATAGGAACATATTACAACCTTTCTAGACAAAGATACCCATTAACAGATGGGGAAACTGATGTTAAAAGAAGTAGAGAACCTTCCTCAATACCACAGGATCCAGGGTTTCCAAACATGCCTTTTTCCTCCTATCAGATAATCTTGCTCTTAAAAGAATCTCTTCCATTCTACAAAGCCTATTGGTCACCTCCCCAGATAGAAACCACATATTCCTTAATGCAAACTCTAACAGAAATTGGCTAGCAGATGACCAGCCAATTAGCTTTTTCTTTTAGGACATTTAAAAGTAATTTCTTCATTTAAAAATGATTAGGCTTACGTTATTTAGGACTACAAGGTAACACTGGATATGAGTAAATATTTAGAAAAAAAGCATTTTGAGTTCATGAGATATTAAAAATGCAACTGGGGTGTATAAATATGTATAATTCCACATAAGGTAAATTAAACAGAAAATGTTCAACAGCCTCAATTCCACTGATAAGCAGGAAAACAAGAAGTCCCCATGCTTATTTTCTATAATCAGATTTTCAAATACAGCCATGAGATAATAATCAAAATCTATAATATCAAGCTATGACTGTCCACACTAATATGCAGATGAGCAGCTTCATATCAGCAGCACCAGTGTTAATCAAAAGTGTACCTGAGGTTGAAAAGCCAGTGGTGGCACAAAGCCTCCTCTATCACATCATTTTAGCTTAGTAATAAACTTGAAGATACAAGACAACAGTCATTCGGTTTCACTTTAACAAAAATATACAAAAGAATTCTGAATTCATAAAGTCCTTTGTTATAATAGTTAAGGAAACTATGACTTTTTTTTTTTTTTTTTTTTTTTTGGAGACAGAGTCTCCCTGTCACCCAGGCTGGAGTACAATGGCGTGATCTCAGCTCACTGGAACCTCCACCTCCTGGGTTCAAGCAATTCTCCTGCCTCAGCTTCCCGAGTAGCTGGGATTACAGGCATGTGCCACCACCCCCAACTAATTTTTGTGTTTTTAGTAGAGACGAGGTTTCACCATGTTAGCCAGGCTGGTCTTGAACTTCTGACCTCAAGTGATCTGCCCACCTCGGCCTCCCAAAGTGCTGGGATTACAGGCGTGAGCCACTGCGCCTGGCAAAACTATGACTTTTTACAAATGGTTCTTTGTTAACTTAATTACTTGCTAAATTCTAAGCATTTCCCACAATTTTATTTTACCCTGTAGGGGAAGTAATGATCAATATTTTTATCTGGAAATGGCTTCTGTGAAATATGCCACTAGGATTATTATGAATGGGTCTGTTATAAATGGAGTTCTTGATCAACATTTCCTTATTTCTAAAAGCTAAATGAGTCACAACAAAATGAGTCACTTCAACCTTGGTACTGTTCAAAATTCAAAGATAACATTTTTTAAAATCTCCTTTTTTTACATATAAAGCAAGCAAAGCTCTGGACAGTTAAGACAGTCAAGACCCTAACAGTAACAGAGAAGGCAGAATTGTATCCCAGTTCCCACCTAAAGCTTTCCAAATTCACACTGGCAGTAAAAAGCATTTTCTAGAATAAATTAATTTGACCCAAAGCTTTGAAGATAAAAGGCATTTAGGAATAGGTTCTTAGTATCATGATTAAGCTTTTTTGACAAAGTAGTAATATCTTGTGAAACCACCAAAGTAATCAGGAAGATAAAAACATGCCAATTCTGTTCTGGGTTTGGTTTGTTTACAGGGTGTGATTTTCATTTTTTTTTAAATACGCTATTTCGAAAATACAGTATACTAAAAATATACTAAGTCACAGACACTTCAAACATTCACCCAATAAGTTAATATATTAGGACTGTCAGGCACTGTTCTACGTATTAGAACAGCGTCATTATTTCTAGTTTTAATCTTGGCATCTGTTTTTTAGAAACATTGGTCTGTTATTACTTAAAGTTTATGAAGTAATAAGAGACCAATGTTTCTGAAAAACAATTTTTGTGAATTAACTCATTTGCTTTCACAAAACCCCCGAAGTAGCTACCAGTATTATCCCATTTTAAAGATGAGGAAGCAGGCAAAAAGAAACTTAATCTTACCAAAAGTTACATGGCTTGCAAGAAGTGGTATTAATATTCAAATCTGCATACATGATCACATTTTATTCTAACAACTATATAATGCAAGCAGGAGAGAAAATTTTGGCCTCATTTTAACTATGAGGGAAACGAATTCCTGAGGAATAAGGGCTGGCTTCCTCAAAGGCATGCAGCTAGTCAGTAACAGGGGTCAAGAACTGCTAGGGGCACCTACTGCTAAGACTGTACTGCTTTTTCATTTGTTCATTTTTGTCTTGGATTCTATAAATCAACGTGTAAAACTCAGTGTAAAGAGTGTGGTCCCTCTAATCACTGAGAAGACACTTCAGGATCCTCTCATGGCGTGTGCTGACGACAAGAACATCAATTAGAGCACATACAAAAGTATTCTCACGCTGCCAGGTCACCTTTTCTCCATTTTCCTAAATGCAAATATGGGTTTTTTTTCACTTACTGGTAGTTAAACACATGGGTTCATGTAAATATTGGTCTTTATCTGTATATATGTATATTATTAGTCTGCATGGCCATTTATAGTCCAATCAAAGTAGGCACTGTTTATTCCAAAAACAATCTAAATAAAATTAAAACTACTGTGTTTTTGCACATTAAGGAGTTAAAAAATCTTCACTTCCCATTCATCTCCATTTGGGCTGCATGCCCTTCTGTTACACTTCCGGATGTCAGGAGAAACAATAGCTGCCTTTAATGCCGCACAGCGATCACGGCCCCCACGTGACGGGCACCAGCACTTACTTATTGAATTGAATTGCCAAAAACAGGAAGCAGAGTTGTAAGACCCCTTTCTCAGTTACAGATTGCTAAGACTTGCAGTGCACTGATTCGAACTGTTTCATGTTACTCTGTAAAACTAGAACCAAGGAGTAAAAATTACCTTGGAAATGACAGGGGTAAATTTCGGCTGAATGAAGAAAGAACTTTGTAATAAACAGAGTTGCCCCAAGGTGGTCCACGTTGCCTCTAGGGTGGGTTAAGAAACAGCAGGTCATAATCACAGAGGCTACAGAGGGGGAAAGTCTCAGCAACTGTCCTCTCACAATCCTTCCCTGAGACCTGAGGTCTATGCCCATCCACAGCAAGAACGGGAGCTTCATGGCAGAGCACTGTATGTCACAGGACGCTCTGCGATTCATTTTCTCATTTTATAGGCACTATTACTAAAAGGGGGCCGGAGTGTGGGTGGGGAGACACATCTTTATTATCCCCATTTTATAAACCAGGAATCTGAACCACTTAAGCTAAATCACACCCTTAGTAATGCTAGAATATGGGCTCCAATCTAGGGCTTCTGACCCCCCAGGCAGGCCAGTGTATTTCCAGCTAGGCAATACTGCAACAACCAACATAAGATGCCTGCAACCATTATTTTTATTAAGTATCATCTCCCCATATTAAGATCAGGGGCAAGGATGGGCCCCAAAGACCTGAAGCACCGAGGCAAATACCAAAGCAAAATTAGCTAAAAGAAAAATACAGTAAGAGCTCTGCTACTCTCACAAAACCATCCCTTCTACCTGACTAGGAAGAGCTCATTGTATTTTCTGTAGACGCACTCTCTAAGGCTCTATTTACATGAGTCATCTAAAGGAGTAATTGTCCAAATTCTACTTTACTGTGCTCTACTGATACAACAAGTGCTCGGGGAAATCTGTTCACATTTTAAGGGGAGTCCGTGACAGCATACTAAGCACAAAGAGCACTCCTCGTTTCTGCAGCCAAAGCACTAATCGTTGCTCCAGAACTAGGCTGGTGGTAACTTTTTTTAAAGTCTGAAATGCGTTCTCTGACAACAGGTCCAGGACAACCTCACAATTGTGTCTGACAACAGGAGTTTAACAGAACTGGGTCAGCCACTGAAGGATTGCTGAACCTTGCAAGATTTTCAAGGAAAGACATGAGAGTGTCAAGTTTCATGAACCATCTACCAAGCACAGAGAGTGGCAGCCTGCCAAAGGCTGAACTGTGTTAAATGCACGTGAGACGCTGGGAACCTGAACCCCAACAATGCCAGCCCTGCCACTCAACCACGGTGGTGAAAGACTGAGGTTCAAGTTTCCGAAGACCTCACGGACTCTAAGCCAAATGTTGCTAATCAGGAAAACGTCCTTCTTCTCTTAAGGAAGGAGAAACTCCTTGATTCAAACATTATCCCATCAACGTGAAGCTGTTAGAGAGTATGTTTTTAAATATCTAGGTACAACAGAATAGCTATAATGTGCCAGCCACGAGTCATATTCAATTATACTGCTTTTTAACATGCCAGGTTTGCACATCAAAACACTGCTATTGTTAGTCCCACACAGCTGGGACCATGTTCATTCACATAATTCTTACCTCTTCCCCAATATTTAGTTATAAATCTATGGGACAACAAGGTCCTTGAGAACAAAACTAATTCTAGCTTACTCCTCTCCAAATCTCTTGCACTCAACACAGGGCATGACATAGAGTAGACAATTCATAAATGTTTACTGAATAAACAAAAGGATCATTACACCATGAACATTTCCTACAAATAGTAGTTAGAAAAGTCAGGCTACGTAGAAGAAAGAAATACTGGGTTAACGAGAGTGGAGAAAATCATCAGGTAAACATGAGAGCAGGAATTCCAGCATGAGAAGAAAGCGCAGGAGGCAAGGAGGAATCGCAGGCAGCAATGAAGCACTGAGTAGCAGTGACGCTGTCCAAGGCAGGGGGGATCCTCCAGTGGGTATGTTTCCAAAACACCAGTGTCTGGACCCACCTCTGTGAACTCCTTCTATTGTAGAGTAGCCCTAGACTATGAGTGATGAAGGAGAGTGACAGGGGAGCAAGTGTGTATAGGCAATTCTGAAAACCCTCCTCCAGATGACAACTACTCAATCGTCTTGCTTTTTTTTTAAACCTTGAATATACATATCATCATTTTGCAAGACAGAAACTACTGTGAATAGTGTTGAGCACGAGCAATGTGCAAACCTCATCAAATATCCTACTTGTTCGAGAATAGGTTATTTAAGATCCACAGACACAGGGCATTACAGGCAGACAGGTGAGTGCAACACTCTTGGGGAATAGGCCAGACAAACAGGTGGCCGCAGTGAATAACTCGGGCTATAAGTGCTGACAAGCGCTTTCTGTGCCTGACAGTTCTTCGTGGTCTGCATTCCAAATCTAAGCATAAGCTTTAAGTAATAACAGACCAACGTTTCTGAAAAGCAGATGCCAAGATTAAAACTAGAAGACAAGACACAGACTAAGGGAGATGTAGGGAAGGAACACTCTCTTGGAGGCATCTGGAAAGAGAAGAAGGTGGAAAAGCCTCTGGTTCTTTCTTGCATCTTTCCTTTTCCAAAGGCAGCACTCAAAATCAGAGACGTGGAAACTGTCCTCTTAAAACACACCCATTCCCAGCTCATCTGTCCTGGAGTTTGCTGCACACTCCCCATCACAGGTCATGGTGTTGTGCTCCTCTCCTTTTTTGGCCTGTGTGGACCCTGAATTCGATGCTGCATTCTGAAAACCTCAGATTTGAGGCCCAGGGCATCTGCCTCTGTAACTATCTTGCCTCTATATCCTTCCCAACTCCATGCATGAAACTTTGCTCAAGACCCAACTTCAGTGTCGTCTTCCATGCAGCCTTCTCTGAACCCACCCTCGCCTCTGCCCTCTCCATGCCTTCTCTGAGCTCACGCGGCTCAGAGAGTGGTAGGGGTCACATCCACCACACTAATAATTATTCGCTTGTCTATCTCCCTGTTTCAAGTCCATCCACTCATTTCACGGCTCACATTTACAAACTGTGGCTTGGGGTGACATCCAAAAATGACCTGTTTGTCCTTGACTGAGAAGGACTAACAGAGGGTGAGGCAGACCCCCCCAAAATCACAGATATTCATACTTGTCCCTTGCTTCATTCAAATCTCCATTCAAACATTATCTCCTTCCCTGACCACCCTCGCTAAAAGTGCAACACACCCCTCTGTGCCTCCAGCACTGCCTGTCCACAGCTCTCACCACTGCCTGACGTCCATCCATATGGATGGATAAGGTGGATACACAGAGACAGAAATGTCTAGCTAGGTAAGTACAGAAATAGAGCTGAATTTTTAAGTTAGTTGTCTATCCAATAGGATGTAAGCTCCCAGAAGACAAGGCTTTTAATCAGTTTTGGTCTATGATATACAGATCCCTAACACCAGTAATGGTGCCTGAGAAAGAATGCATTCTCTCAGTAAATATCAGTTGATGAATACACGCGTGGGCAGATGATAATGTCTTGACCAAACACTGGGGGAAAAGGAGATCAGACGAGACAGCAAGGACATTTTGCTCTGCTGAAGCTTTGAAGGTTTGAAGTACCTAGCTGGGCAACCTGGTAGAGGGGATTCCAGTAGCGCAGGCAATATAGTTTGGAAAACTGCCAACATATAGGAGGTGACTGAAGTCATAGGTAAGAGTGAGATTACCCCCAGAAAAGCATGTGAAGTAAGGAAGGAAAGAGCTGGCTATATAGTAAAAAGAAAAAATATCATCTACCTCAGAGGGATGTATGTATTAGAGGAGTTAGTGCATATGAAATACCTGAGCTATCTCTTCAAGACTCCACCAAATAATTCTACAAAGTATGCTATATATGTAGGTGTATATATATACATATGTGTGTGTATACGTATATACATATACGTATATACATAGGTGTATATATGTATATACATATATACACACACACACTAACTAAATATATGAGGACATTGTAAGACTGCAAAAGACCACTTTCAGTGCCAAATGACAAGCATTTGGGCACAGCGTGGACCTAAAAATTGAACATTTACACGAGGCTGTGTTTTTCTTTTGTAGGGCTAGGAGTTACTCAAGAGTTGTTCAGAGTTTAACAGATACTCTATTTAACAGATACGGAGTTTAACAGATACTCTTGCATTATCTACAGCAGCAGTTCCCAACCTTTTTGCCACCAGGGACCTGTTTCCTGGAAGACAGTTTTTCTATGGGCAGTGGGTGGGGAAAGATGGTTTCAGGATGAAACTGTTCCACCTTAGATCATCAGGCATTAGATTCTCATAAGGAGCATGCAAGTTAGGTTCCTCGCACGCACAGTTCACAATAGGGTGTGTGCTCCTATGAGGATCTAATGCTGCTGCTGAGCTGACAGGAGGCGGGGCTCAGGCCATAGTGCTCGCTCACCCGGTCCTGCTGTGCAGCCTGGGTCCCAAAAAGGCTTGGGGACCCAAGACCTACAGTGTGAAATAACACCACATTGCTTCTTCTTATCTAGTGGGGAAGAGAAAACAGGCAGGAACTCAATTTCCTGGAACGGGACATACAAGGAAAAAACTCATTCTACAAGATCCGTGAACAGAATTGTCTACCATGGTGGGTGCAAGCACTATAGTGACAGCCTTAAGCCCAGTCCACGAGGAGAAGAACTTCTTGGCACAGACTATGTGACATATGTGGCATTTCAGCTAAACCGAAAGGATGACTTAAATGTAAAGGTCCAATTTTAAGATAGAAAAAAATACTGGTTGGCTTAGGTGGTTAGCTTTTAAGTTTGCAACTAACTATAGCTTAACTAAAAATAACCACCCCAAGTGAATGGCAGAGAAACAAGCGTGACTACGGCTGCCCCACTTAGAAGAGTTGGTCAGGGAAGTTGAGGCCAACACACTCAACCACTGAAACAGCAGGGAAGGGCATGTTGGAGGTATCTCTGCAGAGGGGGTCTCTCAGCAGAGGGACCTGTAAGTTTCACCGGTTAGGGCGGAGGGGGAGTGAGCAGAGCTCCTCCACAGCTACAACCAGCCGTGGCTGCTTTTATCTTTTTTCCCCCGTGTAAGAATCTGACTTAACATTTTGAAGAAAGCACTCATCGTTGAAATAAACACTTTGGAAGCCACTGCCCTGGACCCAATTAATTCTGGGGGAAAAATAAATCACAAGTTTTAAAATTCTAACTTTTATGTCCATTTAAAAATTGATTCAAGATTATCTTGATGATGGCTACCATGGGAGTAAGTTTGTGCAGAGATTAAGAAGTTTTAGAATTCTGTAATGTTTGAATTTTGTGTAATAGAAACGAACACTTTACTCATCAAAAGGGCCTGAGATCATTTACTTCAAACTACGTGTCTTTCCTATATTTTATAGGAAACAAATTATAACTAAATCCAATAGAAGCAAATATCCAAAATAGAAGCAAATTTCTCTTTTAATGCCAGCTCTTCTCCCAGTTGCCAAAGAGGAGGAGAGTATGCTCACAACGAGAACTATGAAGCATTATTTCCATAATGTCTGTTCTAACTTAGAGGAGGGAAGTTTTGTCTTCAGACTGAAGAGGTCCACTAACAGTGGGCGTGAAGACAGTAGTCCGTGGGGAGTATTTCACATTTCCCTTTAGCTGTTAAGGACGTGGGGAGGGTGCCCTCTGTACACCAGGCCCAGCCCTCCGGCAGCAGGGTAAAGGCTCGGCTTGGCCCCAGGAGGAAAGGCTGAGTTGGGATCTCCTTCCGTGCCCTCTAACCCTTCCCTGTGACCCATGGCACACATGTGAGAGCCAGTTGGTCAGGGTTAAAAGTACAGTCTGGCCAGAGGGCCCAGCCCAGCTAACTGGCCCACATAGCAACTGAACCCTGACCCTGGCCTCACCATCTCCATTCTCGAACCAAATGTGTTAATTGGCTGCAGATTCTTGAACTATGTCTCAGATGCATTTCCCAACTAACAACAACAACAAAGTGATGGGACATAATTTTGTCTAGTAAGGGAAAACGGTTTTAACTAAACCACTGCTGACCAGCAAATTCAACAACAATCAGTGGTAAACAACCACCTACAATTGATTGAAGTCCTTTTCGCCACAGATTCTTCTGTGCTAAAGGGTTGTAGATGCCTTGCTGAAACCTTCAGAAAACGCTGTCCTCAGGGGCAATTCTGCTAACGCATGCTTTCATTCCTGAGCTTTCGCTCGCGTGAAGTGAAGGCTACTCATGCTAACGCAGGGTGATGCGTCCTCTCTCCAGACCTGTCCTTGCTGTGCGTCACCAAACACCTCACCACCTCAGTCTCTCTGTGTGACTCAGAACTGCTGGCTGTCAGGGCAGGAAGGACCTCAGAGAGACTCTGGCCCAAAGTCATCATTTCATAAAGGAATCCAGAGACATAAAGTGACAAAAGGTCTTGGTGGCAGAGCTAGGGACTGCAAAACAGACACTGCCTCCTAATCCTGTGTTCTTCCCAGTGGATTATAGAACAGACTGCTCAGCTGTGCCTCAGGGACCAAGTGGCAAGGAGGAGGCTGCGGGCAACCCCCATTCCAGGGCAGCAGCTCTTAACCTGTTTCCTATATTAGGGTTAAACACAAGATTTCATTTGAAAGAAAGGGCTCTGCTGTAAATAAACAAACATCTTGAAAACCAACACACAGAGGGCCAGGCGCGGTGGCTCAAGCCTGTAATCCCATCACAGGGAGGCCGAGGCGGGCGGATCATGAGGTCAGGAGATCGAGACCATCCTGGCGAACATGGTGAAACCGCATCTCTACTAAGAATACAAAAAAGTTAGCCGGCGTGGTGGCACACGCCTGTAGTCCCAGCTACTCGGGAGGCTGAGGCAGGAGAATCGCTTGAACCTGGAAGGCAGAGGTTGCAGTGAGCCAAGACTGTGCCACTGCACTACAGCCTGGGTGACAGAGCAAGACTCCATCTCAAAAAAAGAAAACCACCACATGGCAAAACTAACTCCACAAAATGTTAAAGGAGAGAAATAACTAAAAACGGAGGTTTTATTTTAATGAGTGTGTCTTTTTAAAACGGAACAAGCAAAGAAAACAGCACTAAAACAAAATGTTATAGCTTAGAGTTCTCTCCTTCATTTTCCCCTGACCAGGAAAATAACACACACACTACAAAAGACAAACAGAAGAAAAACAAAGGGAAGATAGTGTAATTTAGTTTCTACGTCTCTGGAAAAGTCTTTATCCTGCACAGACTGGACAATTTCAAGAAGGAGAGTTGCAGATGACATTTAATCTTCTAATTTAAATTTGTAAAACTTTCTCTTTGGAGACAGGGTCTTGCGCTGTCGCCCACGCTGGAGCGCAGTGGCCTGGTGCAATCTTACAGGCGTGAGCCACTGTGCCCAGCCAAAATATGTAAGATAAATCTTCACTCGAAAAAGAATGAAAGAAATTAGAGTCTTCATAAATTACCCATGAAAAAGTAAATAAATACGTAAAGGTAAGTCTCCCAATTTTGCTTTTTGCTCTTCTGTCTGCCGAGCACCTTTAACACCTTTAACCTTGAACAGCCTTCAATTCCTCCCATTCCTAAAAGCACAAGTCCTCCGCACAGGTGCTGAGAAGCCACAAGCTGTGTCTCTTTAAGGGCAGTGGAGGGAGGGAAACTGGTTTGCCACTCTGTGGTAGGCATCTGAACAGGATGCAATTTGCAGGAGAAGAGAGGGCCCCGGGGACACTGGAAATTCAACAAGTCACCAAGAACTATGCTCACTGTGGTTTGACATTCCACAAATAACCTTTTCTTTGACTTTTCAATTCTTTGTCATGAGCCAGATGAGTTTAAAATCTTACTTCCGACAATCTTTTTTTGTTTGTTTGTTTCTTCACTTTTATTTTAGGTTCAGGGGTACATAGGCAGGTTTGTTGTATGGATACCGTCTTCTTAACTTTTTAAAGTGAAATAGCTTCCAGTGACATTGAACCAAGCAACCTTTTAGCATTTTATAGATCATTTAAAGCCAGCAAACTTGATCATTGGCAATGCAATAGTCCTTTACAGGAAGTACCCACAAGCTAAGTGCAGTTCTTTAGAGATTTTGTTAATATGTTCAGTCATATTAATATGTTCAACATATTGTTAATATGTTCTGTCTATGCCAAGTGTCCTCTCAGCGCCATCCTCTGAAAAGATCAAATGTTTTCTAAAAGGACAACCCCTCTTACTTCCTCTATCCCACTCATTCCTCAATTTCCACAGGCAACAGTATCATACAATGCAAATGAGAGACACAGGCCTTCCAGGCATAGGGAAGTCAAAACATTTTAAGAAGTCACAGGATAAGGTAACAAAGGACTGATTGTCTTGATGCTCTAACAGTATATGAATATTAACATGAGTTGTTTCATAAACTTGAAACACTGCAAGAGGCCATCCTGGTCAGCCTCCAAGCAGACTTACTTAAGTGACCTAATTTTTATGTTCTACTTCTGAGGATCTCCAGGACAGAAATTCCACAATCTCCCATTGGTATCTTGACTTGTGGTTTAATTTCCTTCAGAGTCAAAGGGGGCTGTTTCTCTCAACTTTTTTTTTAAGTTAAATAAGAGCTCAACTCATATAAAAGGTGTCATTTAAACGCTGAAACTGGCAACTGGAACACCACAGAAGTGAACAACCAAGAACTATCTGCCGTACACGGGTCCATTCGCCTGGCTCACTACGGACAGTCATACTGCACTCTCCCCAAGCTGACTCCAACCAAGACTCAAGCTCACAGCCTTCAGAAATGACTCCACAGCTCCTAAAAGGACAGTAGCTTACAGACAATGAAGAAATACTTCTTAGTCACTGGGGAAAATCTTTCCCAGGCCTTCCACACGTTCTAAATGAGAACAAGACAATTTTGTTTTTCTGATGTCCTTTTTTTTTTGGACTCCCCTAAGCAATATCATATTCAGTTTTCTTAAATTTTTTTAAAAGTGAACTTTCCACTGAGCTACACTCCTTGAAACAAGTCTTCCAGATATTTCTGCCCTTGGCCTCCTGGAATTTTTCAATGAAACTCCAAAGAGATGTTTACCTGACCCCAAATGTTATCCTAATGAAAACTATGTTTTTAATTCTTTGAACTCTTCTCTTTCTCTTTCCTTGTCATGCCCTCTGGGAAAGAGAGACAAGTACAGATGTTGGCTTGACCTCAACTGGCAAACACCAGGATAACTGAGTTTTAATCATTTCTTAGGAAGTTGGACAGAATCACAAAGGTATTAATTATGCTCCCTCTTCTGGCATAGTCCTCTGTACTTCACTTGCTTAGAGGATCAATGTAAAGATAGGAAATGCCAGCACATTATCTTTTTGACAAAAACAAGATGCTCATCACAGGAAGAATAAAAGGAGTATTACGGGATTTTCAAAAGCCATGAGGGAGCTGAAAGAACTATAACCTCAGGGGCAGGGAAAAGGAGGAGTAAGAACCATTTTTTGCCAATTAAAGGATCTAAATGAGGCTGGGTCCAGGCTCTCTCTCTCGCAGGGGGGTTTTAGGGAGTTTTGGAATTGGGAAACTACAATCAGGGTTTAGTTGATAATTTCCTTCTCTTGCAAGAGGGAAGGTTCTGGTACAGAGGTTTTGGCAATTTCATTTCAAATAGCCACATTTACCCCTGTTTAGGAAGGGCTTAGGCTGTTTCTCTCTTGCATATGGGCACGCGTGCGCGGGCACGCGTGCGCAGGCATGCATGCGCACACACACACGCGCGCACACACACACACAGAGCCAGGTCATATGCATTTCAAGGGCTTCTTATCTCAAGATAGCCTCTGCCTAGAAACATGTACTATACCAAGAAATCAATGGGTGAAACAAATGACTTTACTTCGCTGTCAGTTTTCTCTGGGAAATGTCTTCCAGGAATCATCTATGTACAAGGATTTTGACACCACTACACTCTACTCCATCTCTAACTCTAGGTTCTCAGTAGAATGCTTGTTCCCAGCTACCTGTCCTGTAACAAAGTACAATAGCCGCATGATCTATCAACAACATAGGAGAGCAATGTGAGGGCTCAAGAGACGCCAGCCGAGTCTTGCTCCCTGCACCTAGAAGTTACAATCCAGTGGCAGAGAGAGCATCCATTCACCAAGAGCTGTGGCTGAGGCAGGCCCTTCTGGGGAGGTACATTCGGTCTAACAGGGATTATTAACTTGAACCCAGTACGAAGGGGTAGTTTATTTCCCCCACCTTTTAGAATCTGACTCTGCAAAAGAAACAGATAAAAATTGTCCTTAAAGCAAAAAACCCTCACATGACCTATAATAAGGTGACCCAAGTTTAGAGAGTTTGCTATTGTTAAAGTCTGGCCATTTCTCTATACTGGGAGTGGAGAGGGAGGGGGAGCTGGAGAGGGAGGAGGAGGAAGATTTTCTGTTACTGTGAAGATTCTCAGTGCTCTCAAGGTTTTAGTCCTCCTCCTCATCATCATCAACATGTATTAACCAAGCCCTGGCTATATGCTAGGCTATTAGGTGTGCTAGGCACTTAATAGCATTTGTCTTCATGGAAAATTCACAACAATTTTATGAGATAGGCTATTAACCCCATTTTACAGATGGGGAGACTGGGTTGGGGTTGGGGTTGGGGATGGGATGCATAAAGGAGCCTGCCCAAGGTCCTGCCATAACAAGCAACACAAGCCTTTCTTGTATTACCTCCCTGTGGCCTAAAAGGTCATGGAACATCAGAGCGTAATGTGGAAGAAGTAATAAGGTCATTTTTTAAACACAAGGTTCACCTCTCTAAAGGGCTTGAGGATGAGGAACAGCACCAACCCTGGAGTTCAAATTCTTGGGTTTAAGTAGCAGCTTCATCCTGCGCCATTTGGAAATTAACAAACTAATCATGAGACACTGCTTAGCAGAGCCCAGTTCCCATGGGTGGTAACTGTCCACTCTCCTCTCTCTTCCCTCGGGCAGGTTACTCAAACCTCAAAGAACTTTTTTCCTCATCTCAAACACAGGAGTCAACAACATGCACCTCACCAAGCAGCCGTGAGGATTATGTGAGATGATTTCAGAGTGGTCAAACAGGACACACGTACTGACTGCTGCCATTCTTTCATGCTATCCCATTTGATTTTCATGTTGTCTCATTTGCGGAGGAATGCTATTCCATCTGGCTTTCCAGAAGACTGGGTAGAAGATAGGAACAGTCATGTCCTCATTTCATAACTGCAGTAAGTGAAGCCCAGGCACACTGAGTCATCACACAGCTGGTATACCACAGGCTCCCTATCCTCGGCTTCCTCTGCCCTTTGTCTCAGGCACACAAAACCTCAACACTCTCAGGCAACAGAGTCTGTAACGAAGACCACCACTTGGCATGGTTTCACTGTCCTGACAGTGATTCTACGCAAGGCTGGCACACACTCCTGCTCCACCCACTCAGGTAGGAGCTTCCACATTCAAATAAAACAACAGCAAAAACTCCCAGGTTTTTAAAGGGGGAAAAATAAAGTCAATCCCTGAATTCTGCCCCACTATTCAACCTTGGCTCCCTTGTTTATTAATATAGTATAAGTTATATTTTCTAGCAATTATTTGAAAAGTTCTAGAAAGGAGCATTTCCACACAACAAAAACTAGAATATTCTTTTTATATATACCAACACTTGGAATAGTCTTTGTAATTCTTTTTGCTGCCTAATGAATACTTATTGGATTTTTAAACTCAGTAAGGTACTTCTTTATTTGAGGTGTGGAGAAATTCAGGAGCTGCTGCTTCAGTAACATGCAACTGTTAAATTATTACAACTACTTCTACTCTTTCCACTTTTTCCCTTCATTATGAGTAATAAAATGAAGGTATTTCTTACAGTCAGTCATCTAAAGTCCTTACCATGTGAATTGTAAAAAAACAGATACCAAACAAGGCAAGTCTAAATACCTTGAACCTTGCTAGCAATATTAAGTTAAAATGTCTGCTGCAAAGCCAATTAAAGTTGGTCCCAAAGACTCACATTTTCCACAGTCTGCTGGCATGGTTGATGCTTGTTGGCAAACATGCCGAATAGAGTCTTCTTACTAAATAGGTCAAATGATGACAATGGTAGACACTGCAAGCTAACTATTATGGAAGAATTTCACCACTTTAAAGGGTCTGCAGGCCAAGAAGAAATGATGCAGCAGAAAAAGACCACCAGAAAATGCTGACATTTCTGATCCCTGCTTTTGACTCTGCATCCCACACTTCCTGGACAAAGTGGGAGACTTAGGCTTGAATCCTAAATACTCTATGCCCACATGTAAGCCATTATGGGTAACTGTGCTTGAAATTTAATTCCACATCTGCTCTTCTGCAGCCTTTGGAAATCTTATGCATTTCTCTGACAATTGTTTGCAAAGGCCATAATCACAGGCATCTGTAACTGGATCCCCAGCTACAGGACAAAACACCACATAATCCTAAGAGGCTTTCAGTCAAAGCTTACTTGGTTTCTTGTGTCTTTTGCTGTCTTTAAAATTGCACTAAGCCTTCAATTTACAGAGAGCGCCAATTAGCATTGGTCTGAAGGTGGCCCAAGCCCCCTGTATCGTCCCCACCACACAGCCAGCACAAATCCTTATCATCTCCCTTCTGGCTGTGGCCTCCCTGGCCCACCTTCGGAAAGAAGCCTTATGGCTCTGGAGGACGCAATCTCAACTAAGGGCAAGTGAGGTCCCAGGGCCAGTTCATGTTCTCTGCCCCTCCCTCCGGTGGTTCCAGAATCGCAGGAGACATGAGGATGCACCCTGGTTCCAAGTGGCCAAGAAAATAGATGCACTGGTACTTTTCAAATTCTTTCACTTGGGTCACTCAGAAGCTGGATCTATCTTTTCTAATTCTAGCTGACCAATAGTCTGACGTGAGACCTTAAGCAACAAAACTAACTTCCTGTGTCTGTTCCATATTGTTTTTTAATTTGTTTAAGAGATAGCATCTTGCTCTGTGGCCTAGGCTGGAGTGCAATGGTGCAATCATAGCTCACTGCTGCCTGGAACTCCTGGGCTCAAGTGATCTTCCTGCCTCAGCCTCCCGAGTGGTCAGGAATACAGGTGCCCGCCACTGCACCCAGCTTGTATTTTTAAAAATTTAACAGCAACCATTTCTTTAAAAAAATTCCTGAACTGTTCTTTCATTCTGTAAACACTCGCAAGAGTCAAATGGAAAAAGTTCTTGTACCAACAAGGCCACATACTGATTTAGTAACCTTGGGCAAATAACACTCCCATCTGGGTACCTTAGTTTTCTAATCTAATGTCTAGCCATCGCCTATATTTTCTAATGAGAAACAAAGGTAACAATGTACACAGAAGTGTTCTTCAAAGGATGAAGCTCTGTAAAAAGCTAAGATATCATTACTGCTGTTATCCTCTTCAAAAGCTCCATGCTGATGTTTAAGAGCTCTGGGGCCAGCCAGGCAGGGTTGATAAAAGTTATTTAACCTCTCTAGCCTCAATTTTCTCATCTGTAAAGTGGAGATAAAATAATGGTCCCTGACACTGTTAGTGTGAGGAATAAATAAGTAACTGCAGAGAGAGCACTTAAAATGGTGCCTGACTCAACAAATGGCACCTAATGTTAGTTACTCTCCTTATTCATAGTGAATCCTGTGTTGTTTTATCAGCCGCCTTTCAGAATAACTTACTGTTTACAAGTCATTCTGTTTTAGTGTGCTAAGAAAAGGGGGGGTACTAATACGTATTGTTACATATCTCATTTAATCCTGCCAACCATCATGTGTGGCAGATTTTATTATCCCCTTTTTACATGAAGTTCAGAAAGGTCAAGTGGCTGTCAGGTGGCAGCCAGGATTCAAAGACAGGCCTAGATGACCCAGACTGTGCTTTGTATTGCATCCAGTTGCCATTTAGATACAAAGTGGGAGAATAACAAAGGCATTTCTTAAAACAATTAGAAGTCGGCCAGGCGTGGTGGCTCATGCCTATAATCCCAACACTTTGGGAGGCCGAGGCGGGTGGATCATAAGGTCAGGAGATCAAGACCATCCTGGCTAACATGGTGAAACCCCATCTCTACTCAAAAACAAATCAGCTGGACATGGTGGCACTCGTCTGTAATCCCAGCTACTCGGGAGGCTGAGGCAGAAGAATTGTTTGAAACCAGGAGGCAGAGGTTGCAATGAGCCGAGATCACACCACTGCACTCCAGCCTAGCGACAGAGCTAACTCCATCTCAAAAAAAAAAGATAAATAAATAAAAAATAAAAATAAAAATGAGAAGTTATCTAATTTATATGGGAAGTGCAAAAAACAGCATTAGATTTGGACTTAAGCTGTGAAGACTGTTCAAATGCCTACTCTTGCTCCTTTCCCTGTCCCTCCTCAACCTGCACCCACATGAATAGGTGAGCAGAGACTTCTGCTGCAGGGCCAGCCTTGTGCACTTCTCTACAGCACTCGCCACCCAGCAGCATACGTGCTGGTTCATGTCTGCCTCCTCCAGTAGACCATGGGTTAGTTCCTTGAGGACGGTCACTATGTCTGGTTCACCTCATATGCCCAAGGCCTCCCCTAATGCCCAGCCCAGAACAGGACACAACACAGTTAACTGAATAAATACATGGATGGTGGCTATCCAGATACTCCCTGATGTACCAAGGACTGGTTCATTTGACAATTATTGTAAGTTAAAAGGGGCCCAAAATTAAACCTAACCCCTGCAGGTTGTCATCTCAGAATATGACCTGTGTCACATGTAAGACCACCTCTTGTAAATGGCATTTCATTAGTCTATGTAATTAGACATACATATAACTAAAATATATTTATATCATTATGAAACTTGCCTGCTACGAAATGCTCTTGCATCATTATACAAACACCCGCACTTTCACACACAGGGCTCTACTAGAGCTAGTTCGTTATGATAGCTCTTTTCTATCCCTTTTGGTCCAGGAAGACCTAGCCAGGAACAACAACAACAACAACAACAAAAATGGGCAACAGTGTTAGAGGTATGTTGTAATGAAAAGCTACCTTTAGGTCATTATCTTTCCGCCTTGACAAGTATCTGGCAAGAGAGCAGATACAAACATAAGCAAAAGGAAATCAAGGTCTTTATACTATACCTAGAACTTTAAAGTCACTTTATCTTACCTCTTGATTTTTTCCAACTATACTGAAGTCATTTTTCCTTCTGCTTTCACATCTTTTTTTAACAACTAATAAATACTATAAAGTTTCTATCAAAGATAGTGTGGTGGGATGTTATTCAATTTTTTTTTTTTTTTCCAGTTTAGAACTGGGTCTTCCTCCTGAGAAGAATCACAGAGGCATACAATTCTCTCTTAAAATTTAAGTGTAAAATTGTTGGACAATTTATTTTTTGAAACATCTATGATGCTTACTCTTGGATTTAATACAAGTCACTGTACTCTTGTTACAAAGGGCCTTTTACCCAGAATACATTTATATTTCACTAAATAGTCATACAAAACCCAGAAATAGTTATATCACCCATGCTGGAACATTTAATATTACCAAAATAAAGTCATAATACCTCTCTAGAAGATGTCCTCTAAATGGATAATGCAGATCATGCCTTTTGTTACCACTGGCTTATAGCTAAGAATGTTTTCTAGTCTCTCAAAGGCCTCCGATTCTATTTAGGGATCTTTGACCCTTTATACCTGGGGGTTTGTGACATTTCTGAGAAAATCAGACTGTTTCCCACTAAAAATTAGCCAAATATTTCTCAGCCAAATATTTCTTTTTTTTTTTTTTTGCCATAAAAAAATTAGCCAAATATTTAACCTAGTGACACACTGAATGCACTAATTTGTGGTGGAAGAGGGAAATCTGACTTCCTATTTTTGTAAAATCTCCTCAGGCTTAGTCCCTATCTATACAGAAAGAAACTCCCAGGAAGTCAAACGCTCATGACTTGGTGTGTACATGTAAAGTTTACAGAAAAAAATGAAGACAAGGGCTAACCCCCTAATGACCAATGTTTGTTCCCATGACCAAAGAACAAATGAAATTCAAAGAACGGGGGAAGAAGTTGACCTCAAGTGCCCTGCAACATTTTTCCCTTTGCAGCTTTTGAAACTGTTTAGTTTCTTTATCTTTATTAGGATATTTTCCTCATCAAATTAATGAGTCACTAAACAAAAGGCTCACTAAAATGTTTACCTCTGAGAATAAACTATCTGGTAAGACTCTAGCAGAAAAGACAAGTCATAATTTGCCATTACTTTTCAATGAAATCATCTGGGAAAAGCAAGGCAGAAAGTGGGGGTAGGAAGAGAGGATGACAACATAAAATTCAAAGCAAATCCCGAGACCAACTCCAAGAAAATGTTTGTGATCCTTTGTGTCCTGTAATCCTTGACATTGTCCTCTACCCTCCTGCCTTTATGGAACACTTTCTTTCTGACAATTATTAAATAAGACATTCTTGTGGAATACTTGGCTTTGTTAAAACCAACTCTTGCACAAGGGAAAAGAGGAGAGGAGAAGCCAGGAGACCCTGTGCCGTGGGGGCCGCAGAAACAGAAAGGAAGCTTACTAGTTGAGGCAGCAAGAGCAAACACAAGGCACATTTAGAACATGAATAAGAAAAAAAAATAAAGGGCAACACATATAATCACCAGGTTTTCTTATAGTTCTTTCTGGGCACACACAACTGACATGAACATGTGGTTGGCAGGTCTGAGAACTGAGTCCTAGAGACTGAGAGCTGGCAGAAGGGCTGGGAAGGGGGCACTATATCTGCTCCATCTGGAGAGTGTCTGATCGCCATGGTTCCCTTCAACTCATTTTCATTTGATGGTCTTTTCACAGTGCTCAAGAGCACACAGTCTTCCATTAACAGGCAGTACAATAGTCTTTTAACAAGCAACACGGACCTACAGTGAGGGGTCAAAGAGAAGTCAGATGCGTGGCAACAGAATTCCAGCCAGGAAATTCTGGAAGACTCCAGAAGTACTCAAGACATGGCAAGGCATTCTCTCCCAAACGCTCAGGAAGGACAGAGAGCACCTCCCTCGAAGGAGTGCAGGATGGATGCCTCAGATTTCAGAGGAAGCCTCTGCAGATCCACAGCAAATTCTACTGAGGGAATTCTTTCCTCAAGAAGACTCTCTAAGAGTAACAAAAAGTCAGAGCTAATTTGGGTTTGTCTCCTGTGTAGTTTCTAGTTCTCAGTGTAAACTGCATAAATTCTCTACCTGGTGCGGGGAGCAGGGTGCTGTTTCCTTTTCTCTCCACCAAAGTTTCACGATTCTATACGAGACTGGCCCTTCTTGATTGAGCATCTTTTGCTTTCTTCACTTCCACTTTCATCTACATTAAGTTCTGCCTGATTACTCTTCAACTTAGTGAAAAAAATCAGATACAGACACACATACACACACACACACACACACACACACACACACACACACAGTCAGCTGAATTACTCCTGGCCATCCAGGTTGGTCTTTCTGAATTTTAAAAATGATTCAGAATGGGGAGTTATGGTTTCTTGGGTACAGAGTTTCAGTTTTGCAAGATAGAAGAGTTCCGGAGATGGTGGTGATGGTTGCACAACAGTGTGAAAACATTCACTACTACCGAATTGTATGTTTAAAATGTACATTTTATGTTAAGCGTATTTTATCACAATTAAAAACAAAAGCCAACAGGTGTTCCCATGCCCGGTTGTGGCAACTCTCGCAGAATCTCCGTCCCTAGCGTCTGCTTGGAAGCAGTCACTACACGGCAGTTCTGGGACACTACCGGGTGCTGACATTCGTTCACAGGGCATGAAAGGAAATGCCAGCTGCTGCCCACAGTGAGTGCTTTTCCCAGGGAGTAGGCACAGTATCTGCATCAGGGACGCCTGATTCACTTCTCATCCTCGTGGGAATCAGGAGAAAGATTTCACAGCCCTGAAGTACAACATCTAGGTTCCTGGAGTTAAGGAAAAGAAGAGCTAAAGTCAAGAATGCAAGGTCCTGAGATCCCTGGTAACATCTTTCCACCTCTTGTTTTCCGACTGAGGAAGACAAGCCTGGGGCCTTAAAGGCCCCAGCTGTCTCTCCCAGGCACCTCTCCCTTCACACTCCAAAAACAATATCATTTTCATGACAGAAAGCTCTTTTTAAAAATCCTCCATAAGATCCTCACAGACCTGGTCCCTGTCTCCAGAAGGTCACGGTTTCTGATATACCATTGTGACCACACTAGTTGAAACATATGGGTAACAGGTGAGCGTACTAAATCAATATTTGAATAAGCAATGACGTACTTATAATACATCTGGTAGTGGTCAAGGACACACACTCTCTGGGAGAAGAGGCAACCTGAGAAGTAACCAGACCAGAGGCTGGAAGGACCAAGTGTGTGTGGAAGAACCTGAGAGCTCCATACACGGCCTAGAGGAGCAAGGCTGGACCAATTGTCTATGAAGGCCTCACTCACAAACCAGAGGGCATGGTTGTCCCCAGTCCTTCCCTACTCTGAAACCTATCCACAAGCTGACCCAGGGCACCCTGCTTGATGAGGCAAGAAGGAGCGGGGATGGAGAGGATATCTCATTCCTATTCGTCTTCAAGGTAACACACACAAAAATAGCAAACTCTTGTGTGGTGCTTATTATGAACCACTCTTCCAGTAACTCGTAGATAGGAACTCATTTAAGCCTCACAAGCCCAGGTACTGTTTTATCCACTGACAGAGAAAGCAAGATAGAAAAAGGTTAAGGAGCTTGCCCAAGGTTTCAGAGCTAGTTAAGTATGGGGGCCAGACAGTTATCCTGGCTCTTAGACTTTATGCAATTCTGCTTCTCTGAAACAATGGCTATTTTTGTAACACTAGACAAGAAGAGAGGCTTAAAGACATTCGGCCCTATGTAGCATGTTAACTCTGCTCCCCTATTTTTAGCGGGAGAGGCAGCATGGCTTTGTATAGACATCCTCCGACTCAACTTGGGCAGGATGTCAGCTAACTGTGTGGCCTTGGACACATTAATTAACTATGAGCTATTCACTGCATCTGTAATATATGCTGTCTAATGTATCTGTAAGGGTTAAATCAAGTTCCTAGCACACACATAATAGATAGAAGCTATTATTCACCCAGGTGAAAGCTCCAAAAACAAGCAGCTGACACACAGCCGCCATCTAACAAATTAATCAAAATCCTGTAGTAAAGTAATAGTGGCTATAAGCTTAAACTGGCACGCAGCAGTCAGTTCATAGCCAGAGCCCTACAAATCATGAACAGTTCCTTCACCACACTGTTTGGGTAGGGATTCTATAATTTTTCCTAAGTGTTCCCCTGGGATAAGAACCAAGACACAAGAAAGAGAGAAGGGACAAACTTACAAGTTAGCAGAATGTTTTACTTAAAAACACAGTGCAAAAGTTGAAGACAAAAAAACTTGACATTTTATAATAGTCTTTGTTTGATTCTAGAAAGCCAAACAGTCCCTAATTACTAAATCACATATAGAACGGACATAGCCGCCCACGACCAAAGAAAGAATATAAATTGCATGTCACATCTCAGCTTCAGAGAGAAACCATCTGATGTGGCTAGCTTTCTGAGTGGGTGCTAGCATTGTGTTCTTTCCTTGCCCTTAGAGGAGAGTCTGGGGACCAGCCTGGCTGGCCTAGCTGTCTCTCAGGGACCAGATAGCAAACTTTGTACCCAGCATGTTTCGAACTCACACTCAAGAATGTAAAAATAATCAGCAATGCCATCTAAACATGCACTGATGAACAGTTTTCAGAACTGCTTCAAACCAGAAACTAAGGTAAAATAACAAGTTAGACAAGCCATATGCAGACATCCCGCCTCCAGTCAGGACGCAGGGATTCTCCTTCCTGGAGACAGACTATATTTTTACAACAGGCTTTTCTATTTTCCTTACAGATTGCTTCAACTATAACAGCACAAACCAAACATCTGAAATAATGAGTCACCTACTGGCTTGAATCCGAAGCACCAGGTCAAATGCAGTTTAAGCCACGTCAGTGCTTAAAGGCAACCCTCATGTGGTGAGTGGACAGATTTCTGCCACCAGAAATCTATCAGCCCTTTCCACCTGGCTGAACAATGTCTCAGTGTGGAAGGCAAGACAAGCGTTTCTAGCGTTCAGGACCATACTAGGAGAATCTTCTTTCTTCCTTTTTTTTTACACAGGGTCTCACTCTGTCACCCAAGGTAAGTGCAGCAGCATGACCACTGCTTACTGCAGCCTTGAACTCCTGGGGTCAAGCAATTCTCCTGCCTCAGCCTCCCGAACAGCTGGGACTACAGGCTTAAGCCATCACACCTGGTTAATTTTTTTTTTTTTAACTTTTTTGTAAAGACAAGGTCTCACTATGTTGACCTGGCTGGTCTTGAACTCCTGGCCTCAAGCAATCCTCCTGCCTTCGCCTCCCAAAGTGCTGATATTACAGGAGTGAGCCACTGTAGCACCCAGCTGTTCCTTCTTTCTTAATATGCCTCTCTTTGGAGGTGATTCCTGATGAGGAAAAAACAAAAAAGAAACTCAAAAACTTACAGCATTTTTTCCTATAAGCATTCTGGTAAAGGGGAGTCCAAGAGAAAGGAGGTTTAAATGAATAATAATGATATTAAGTAACATTACAAATATTGTTTGTGGATTTAAGTTTGTTCTTGATTCTACAAAATATGAAAGTCAAAACATTCTTTCATCGGTTAAAAAAAAAAGCAGCCCTCTCTGCAGCTGTTCTAGACTGAACTGAAGATGACAAAGCTTATAATAAATTATAAGCAACCCTCATGACATCTAAATTATACATTGATTTTCCTCCTTCACAATATCATTATAATGTCTACAATTAAAGCCAGACAAATATTGGAAATTGAATTGAAAAGATATATAGTTACAAGATTACTTCTCAAGAAAGATGCAAGGAGAAAGGGTCCTCATCCCAAAAGACTGGACTTGCAGGAAACACAAGCTCACATCATCCTACAGAAGGTAAGCAGCTGCCTAGAGGATGACCTCTCTGATAAAAGAGTAAAGCATGCAGGCATGAACGAATCAACGAACATTTGAATGAAACAGCCCTGGGATCACAAAGTTCCAAGAATATTTTTCACAAGTCTCACAGTGCCCAGTTTTCCTTTAACATAAGTCTGTCTTAGCTTTTCTAAGACATACCTGACGTGATAAAGAGAAACCTAGTAAAAATGATTGACCTTCCTTGGCAATCTTTGTGACTCCTACCTATTCATTCCAACTCTGCTTAGGGATAAAAGTGTCATGTGCCTGTCTGCAATTGTCTCCTACAGCCATGTCTGAATTATCTAAAAGTCAGGACACCTCCCCGCCACGGTCCCAGAACCCAGCTAGGAACCCAGAAAAGGCATCTACCAAGGAAATGCTGCCCAAAGCCCAGTGAGCCACATTCTGATGCTGGTAGGTTGTCAAGTATAAGCAAAAATCCAGAAAATACAAATTCTTCCTTTGATAATAATATTGACAGTTTCTTCTGCTTCTAAATTTTTGCCTTCTTCCCATTAAACCACAAAAATTAAATGACTCTAGGTTGCCCACACTGCACAGTCTATAGTCATATGAAACTAAAATTTAAACTCATAAAAAGAAATTCAATTACTATTGACTAAACCGCAAAGTAATATTTAACACACCAAACAATAATTTTGTAAGCAGAGCAAACTGCCAAACCTGGTTCTCAGCCATTGTTTCCATATCACAGTCACCTGTGTGACTCGGGAAAGTCACTGATGATCAGCAAGCACCATCCTCGGAGAGGAAGGTCTGGTGGGGCTGGGGTGCAGTGGAAACAGCCCAGGAGCGAGGTGCCAAGAGAGCAGCAGTCTAATCCCAGCTAGACTTTGCACTTCCTGGGTGGCCTCTGGGACACCACATCTCTTCCTTGTGTTTCCTACAGGGAGCTCTAAAATGGGGGCATTGTATGAAAAGATAATCTAAATCTCTTCCAGTTTTCTTTCAATTTTCTCCCAACCCCATAGTTTTTTCCACTTAGGAAACTAATACAAGTTTTTCTAATTTTTTCCCAAACCCTGTTTTTTCCACTTAGGAAACTTAAAGGTCTCTGTGTGTGGAACAGAAGAAAAAATAAAGACAAATATACCAAAGTGTGTCTCAGAGCAGAGTGATTCAACATGACGTAAGAGTTTGTGTGGGAGAGTGGTGAACTGACATGGCAGATTATGGAAGACCGTGAACAAGAAGCTCGGAAAGTCAGAAAACTCTAAGACCCAATTCTTCAATTCTTCCTTCTTTGTTTTTCTTTTTAAGGTATAGAACAGAAGAAAAGTTGGGAGGAAAGAGAAAAGAAGTAACAAATAAGTCAGTAGTATTCAATGAACACTTATCAAATGTGCATGATGGTATGTTATAGGAATGAGAAAGAATTTAAGTGAACAGCAACATGGCCTCTGAACTCAAGCTATCTGTGATGGAATTCAGTGCATCATACACACTGAACTAGCATCTTCATATGCATTGGTATCACTGGGCAAGCTTGCTAGAAAATACAGACACCTGGGTTCCACACCCCTCTTCCCAAACATTATAAATCCATTTCCAGGATGCAGAGCCAGAAATGTTTTTGTTGTTCACCAAAACTTGACAACCACAAACTAAATAACAATGGAATCCAACTCTTGAATAATGCAGTTAATACAAAGACTCCTTAAGGCAACCCTTAGTTATAGATAGCAAATATAGGTTAAAGCCCGGGTTCCCACTCCACGTGTCACGATAATCTGGAGAGCCACGGCAAACTCACAGGAGCATGAAGGGATATTACCATTTTTTAAGAAAAGCATGGTGAAGTGTGGGAATTATACAAACTACTAGTTCAAGTTAATTCACAAAATGCATTACATTCCTTTTGATGACATCATCTCTTTGTGAAACTGGTTTTTACAATTACTATGATAATAAACCAAGCACATTTGAACATCAATGTGGAACAGGAAACCAAGGTGGGAATGTCAAATCCAACTTGGAGGCTTGCAAAGCCAGGAGGTATCCAACAAAGAAACACAGCTCACTGGTAAATGAAGGTGGTTATTCAAGAACAAAGTAATTTTATAAAAAGAAAAGCATATTTTCTTTCAATTTATACATACTACTTTTTCAAATGGCCCTTAAGTTGTTAGAACAGAAGTACCTATTAGGTTGTTTGTATGTAACTCCTAAACAAAACTGTTAAGTCCCTACTTTGGAAAAATTAACTAGACACTTAGAGGACCAAGAACAGAGAAAGTTTGGGAACTTCTGGGTCAAGACAACTTTACAATGGGATTTTATAGCATAAAAACATAATTCACTCCAACAAAATAGATCTCATGTTTCCTTCGGATAGATAAAGCATTCTAGTGGCATTCCAGAATACTGCTTTTCAAAGTAGTCTCAAATGAGAACAATGATAATCACGAATATGTCTGTCCACTGATTGGTCAATAACTGCATGAATCATTTTCTTCCATGTTATATTTCAAATACCATTCCAAAGTAAAAATGTATAGATGTATCTTGCTTTCATAGTATTATTACACTTGTACAACGCCTTCAAATTTATTTCACAAAATTTGAACATACGGTAATTTCAGTAACAGCCTTCTTAGACAATCCAAGTCCAGTTATCCCTAGCTTTCAAGCACCAGTCACAGAAGTGCTGCGCTCACTGCACCTGCTGGTCTGCCTAAGTCCCCAGCCAGTCCTACTCATCCTCCAGCCCTTGCTTGGCTCAGCCATACTGTTTTATCACACAGCGTCATTCCCCTATCCTTCCAAGTGTTATGGATAAAGTTCTATCTTCTCAATTAATGTAAATTGTACTTTGTTAGAGACAACCATGATTATTAGAGATAAAAACTTCCCAAGATTGAAAGCAAAGGGCAAACCCTACTTCTTTTTATTTATTTTTTTTTGCGGGGGGTGGCGTTGGCAGACAGAGTTTTGCTCTTGTTGCCCAGGCTGGAGTGCAGTAGCTTCATCTCGGCTCACTGCAACCTCTGCCTCCTGGGTTCAAGCAATTCTCCTGCCTCAGCCTCTCGAGTAGCTGAGATTACAGGTGTCTGCCATCACGCCGAGCTAATTTTTTGTATTTTTTTTTTTTTTCTAGTAGAGACAGGGTTTCACCATGTTGACCAGGCTGGCCTCGAACTCCTGACCTCAGGTGATCCACCCACCTTGGCCTCCCAAAGTGCTGGGATTACAGGCATAAGCCATCACTCCCAGCCCCTATTTCTACCAGGTAGAGCTTTATTAATGACAGACCATCATGCCTACATACAGATCCTGCTTGCCAGTTCAACAATTAAGTGAATAACAAATGTAAAGTCTTGCTGCCTAGCCCATGAGATCTTGTCTAGTTGTGACGTAGTACAAATAATGGCAGACAATGAGAGACAGCCTTCAGCAAGTACAACTGCTTCAACAATTCCGAATGCTTCCCATCCCTTAAAATCTGAGATTTTTCAAACTATCCCCCAAATTATTGGTAGTTTCTGAAGTTCTCTCTACATAGTGCCTGAAAAGACACATTTTTGAAATGACTGTTCAGAGTCAAATCTCTGACTACAAGAAAATGTTAAGTGATCAAGAAAATCTTGTAACTTTATGGCAACTAACCTCTCACTCAGATTAATAATGAACATGAGCTACTTCCCAGGAAAGCCGGGGAGATCAAACAACAGCTTATTCACGGTGAAAATTATTTTGAAAGACTAAAGTTGATAGCATTCCACCTACTAAGTTCCTGAATAGTTCTAAAAATTTCAGCATGAGGTTCTTCAAGATGAGCCTTCCAAGTAAAAAATTTACAAATATATTCTTGTCAAGTGAGCAAACTAGATACCAATTCTAACAAAAGCTCTGTTATTTCATGTTTTTCTCCCCACAGATGGCCACACCAAAGTTTCAAAGTAAGAGTTTATCAGTAAGCTCTTCAGTTTGGGGTTGCAGGTGATTAAAAAAAAAAAAGAAGAAATTAAAATTACAGCCTGGGTCAAAAGACAATTCCTCCACTTTCTGAGTTTCAAATATCAAATTATAAAACTTTCAGCGAGAGGCCAGGTGCAGTGACTCATGCCTGTAATCCCAGCACTTTGGGAGGCTGAGGCAGGTGGATCACCTAAGGTCGGGAGTTGGAGACCAGCCTGATCAACATGGAGAAACCCCATCTCTACTAAAAATACAAAATTAGGCAGGCGTGGTGGCACATCCCTATAATCCCAGCTACTCAGGAGGTTGAGGCAGGAGAATTGCTTGAACCCAGGAGGCGGAGGCTGCGGTGAGCCGAGATCATGCCATTGCACTCCAGCCTGGGCAACAAGAGCGAAATTCTGTCTCAAAATAAATACATAAAGCTTTCAGAGAAATAAATGACAAGCAGACAATATACTTACGTCCTCAGAGAGATATTACTAACAAAATAGTATGAAGAACGTTGGTAACTAAAGTCAAAGTTTCTGGCTCAGAAAACACTTTCCACAATGGAACATAAATAGCAGATGACCAGGACAATCTTTTATTTTGGCCTGTGTCTGAACTCAAATTAGCCATTTAAAAAAAAATTTAACTGAAACTCCAAAAACACTAGAAAGTAAAAGAAAATCAGATTTAAATCTGCCCAACACTTGACCCGCATGTGTGCCATTTGCTCCAACCCCACATCAGAGTGACCCTGCAGGCCCTGGGGGTACTCAAGTCCAAAAGATCAAGTAACAACAAGCAGAGAAGCCTCAGAGGAAAAACTGTGAAAACACAATCGAGTAGAACAATTCCTACCATTTGGCCTAGTGATGAAAGGAGAAATGAGGTGTCATTGAGGATGATAAATATTTGGACCCTTGACTTCTCTGTGAGGATAAAGCAACAGAACAAACACCTTTTCTTGAAGGGATGATTTGGTTTCCCTTGAGATTTACTAAGCTGAGATGATTCAGCCATGTTCACAGTTGAGAAGGCAGGTCCCAGAGCAGACAGTACCAAGAATGTACAGACACGGCCCTCTCACTGAATTCCTCTGTCCAGGGGAAGTTCCCACTAGCAATGTGAATTATTCTCAGGCTTGTACATAATTAATATTGATGGTGAAGGGCCCCGTAGCTTAGGCAGCCTCCCCGAAAAGGAGCTGTTTATTCTTTAAGAACAAACTAATAACGAGTAAATCTAATAAGACTATAAACCGACCAGGCACAGTGGCTCACGCCTGTAATCCCAGCACTTTGGGAGGCCGAGGTGTGTGGATCACGAGGTCAGGAGATCGAGACCATCCTGGTTAACACGGTGAAACCCCGTCTCTACTAAAAATACAAAGAAATTAGCCAGGCGAGGTGGTGGGCGCCTGTAGTCCCAGCTACTGGGGAGGCTGAGGCAGGAGAATGGTGTGAACCCGGGAGGCAGAGCTTGCAGTGAGCCAAGATCCTGCCACTGCACTCCAGCCTGGTCGACAGAGTGAGACTCAGTCTCAAAAAAAAAAAAAAAAAAGACTCTAAACCATGTCTGTGTAGCAAATTTACACCACCAGTGAATTCCACAGCACTAGAAGGGAAAGAAATCATTCCAGCTCCTCACGCACAGTCTCTAGGGTGGGCTGAACACAGGATGAAATCCTCTCCGTTGGCTGCATTCTCATGAGGCCATCTGCAAACGTGCTGGAGAAAGAAGAGAAGCCAGAGGACTTGGAGGGTGGAGAGGCTGGGGGAATGCTCCTGCTCCAACTTTCAGTCTCTTCACGGTAAAGTCATTTCCCTCAGAGCCTGTGTTCATCCTGCACTGGAAACACAGCTGTGTCACCACATCCCTAGTTAAACACTGCTCCACAATCACAAATATTGCTGCTGTCAGTACGAAGGAGTCAATGGGTGTGGGGAAGTTTCCCTTAAAATAAAAAAAATTTTTAAAAGACTTCTTATAAACTGTATTTATGTGGGAAAAATACACAGATACAACTTGAGACTCCCCACTACCCCCTTCAAAAAAACTCATGAAATACGGTATTACTTTGAAAAGAAGTTCCACTGAAATTTCCAGAAAAGGCAGAGTATACTTATCTGATGTATACTCTGGAGAAAGAATAACAAATCATTGATCTGAAAGTGTACACAGGGTTAAAGGAGACGATGATGGCAATGGAGAAGGGAAAAAAGAAAAAGATAGTAAGACCCAATGATATTGACAACTTCTTTGACTTTCTGAAATTAGCTGGTTGTAAAGTAGAAAGATTTCTGTTAATGTCACAGAAACGTGAAAGATGCAATATTTGCAAAACCCAAACAACTTAAAATTCTTATCCACCAGCTTCACTAAAGGCATTTTATTAAGCTAAGGAATACGGATTGAAAGAACATATCCTTCTCAAATTCTCCATTCTTTCACCCAAACAAAAAAGTATGGCACCAGAAGAGAATGGTATAAGTTTGTCACATAGATGTGATTTAGATTTAGTCCTCATTTGTTTGTTATTTAAGAATGCCTCCCTGTAGGGGAGTGTGTCTGACTCACAGGGACCCTTCACCATCAACACCAATTCATATACAAGCCTGAGAACTTCTCCTGGGCAGAGGAACTCTGATCTGGAATTCAGTGAACACACCCAACAGGACACCTGGCGCCCAAGGCCTTGGGGGAACACCCTGCCAATGCTGCATGCAACCCAACCCAGAGGTCTATACCACTTGCCCTGGTCAGAACCAATCATGGCAGCTCTCATTTACTGAGCCTTAGGAGCCAGGCCCATGCAATTAATCCCTTCACGGCAATTATCTCATTTAAACCTTACTACCACCCACAATGAGGTAGGGTTTTGTTTGTTTTGTTTTGTTTTGTTTGAGACAGAGTCTTACTCTGTCACCAGGCTGGAGCGCAGGGGCGCGATCTCAGCTCACTGCAACCTCCCCCTCCTGGGTTCAAGCCATTCTCCTGCTTCAACCTCCCGAGTAGCTGGGACTACAGGCACACACCACCACACCCAGCTAATTTTTGTATTTTTAGCTGAGACGGGGTTTCACCATGTTGGCCAGGATGGTCTTGATCTGTTGACCTCGTGATCCGCCCGCCTCGGCCTCCCAAAGTGCTGGGATTACAGGCGTGAGCCACCGTACCCAGCCGAGGTAGGTATTATACACATTTTAGCAAGATGGAAACTGAGACTCGGCGGGGTTAAGTAACTGATTTGGATGTTACAACCTGTGCTCTTAACCACTATACTGAATTTTCTCATTTACTGATTGGCCTACAGCAAGCAAAGTCTCAATTCAGATATCTGAAAACTATTATCCCTGTATCAGTAAAAAGGGTTTAAACCTCCAAGTCAATTCTTTTTTCCTTCCAGTTGTTTTCTTCTTTCTCATAATATGCCCTCAGAGGGCTCTTAAAACAAATGGGAAGTAGCAATATGGAATAAGAGCTACAAATGAGTCCATACCCTTTACCAGAAAATTTTCTTTGGAGAAATATATCCGCAGGAATGGACCCCAAGAGAGGGGGAAAAGCAATCTGCTTAAAGATGTTTGCGGGCGTGGTGGCTCATGCCTATATTCC